>NC_072381.2:19298106-19601136 GCF_028885625.2 Pongo pygmaeus | reverse complement strand
AGTTGACAAATCCACATATTCAGCTTTGGAATCAACTGAAAAGAAATAATTAGGGTTTCTAATGCTGCTATATATGTATGGAAGACCTAGTGAAATTCCAAGTACAAGAGAACTTTCCCACGGAATACAGTGAGTCAGGAAACGTATCTAAGAAAAGTCCTAAGCAAGTAAACATCTAGATGCATTGAAGGCATGAAAGGAGCTTAGACCACAACAAAGAATTTTAACTATCAAAGACTCAAAGATGTTCATGAGTGAGCAGGAGTTTAAAAAACTGATCAGACTTAAAAAGGTATGTTGTTCTGTGAAGTATTGGAGAAACTACGTCTTTTGGTTCTGAAAATGCAGATTGACATTTGATTTAATGTGATAAGTAAATGGAAACCTCTGAGCTTTTAAAACATATTTTATTATGATAAGAGTTTAAATACATAATAATGTAGAAAAAAACAAAAAACAATCTCTCCTTCTTTACACAATGTCTTTAACATTTTGTCGCATTTTTCTTTTTAAATTTTTTTGTAACTAGGTTAAATACTTGTAATCATAACATATACACAATATTTTCTCTACCTTTTTATATTTATCATATCATAAATATTTTGTGGTCTGATTTTCACAGTAATCACTAATATCTATAAAATATAATGAAAACTGAATATACCCCTAATTTAGTTAACAATTCCATTCTATTCATTATAGAGTTGTTTCATTATTTTACATTTAAACAAAACTATATTTAGCTTCTTCACGATTGGAAATAGTTATGTAAGACAGACTCCTAACATGCCATTATTGGGTATAAAAATGTGTTGATGGATTTGTGTCTTTTAGGGCTTTTGATATCTATCAATAAAATTAATTGCTTGTTTAAAAAGCTACACTGATTTATTTTATTAATATTACTATTTTTTTTTCTTTTTTTTTTGAGACAGAGTCTTGCTCTGTCGCCCAGGCTGGAGTGCAGTGGCGCGATCTGGGCTCACTGCAAGCTCCGCCTTCCAGGTTCACGCCATTCTCCTGCCTCAGCCTCCTGAGTAGCTGGGACTACAGGTGCCCGCCACCACGCCCAGCTAATTTTTTGTATTTTTAGTAGAGACGGGCTTTCACCCTGTTAGCCAGAATGGTCTTGATCTCCTGACCTTGTGATCTGCCCGCCTCAGCCTCCCAAAGTGCTGGGATTACAGGCGTGAGCCACCGTGCCCAGCCTTCTTTATTATTTTAAAAATATTTTTAATTTTCATAGGTTTAGGGGTGGAAATGGTTGTGGTTACATGATGAATTGTATAGTGATAAAGTCTAGGCTTTTAGTGCAACTATAATACAAATAGAGTACATACATTATACCCATCAGGTAGTTTTTCATCCCTCGAACTACCCTCTCAGCCTCCCTCTTTCTGAGTTTCCCATGTTCTTTATACCATTCTGTATACCACTCCATATATCCATAGCTTAGCTCCCACTTTTAAGTGAGAACATGCAGTATTTGGTTTTCCATTCCTGAGTTACTTCGCTTAGGACAGTGGCTTCCAGTTCCATCCAACTTGCTGCAAAAGACCTTATTTCATTATTTTCTGTGGCTGAGTAGTATTTCATGGTGTATATATACCACATTTTCCTTATCCACTCATGGGTTGCTGAGCTCTTAGGTTGATTCCATATCTTTGCAATTGTGAATTGTGCTGTTGATAAACATACACATGGAGGTATCTTTTGTAAATAATGCCTTCTTTTCCTTTGGGTAGATACACAGTAGTGAGATTGCTGGATCAAATGGTACCTTTAGTACTCTGAGAAATCTCCACATTGTTTTCCATAGAGGTTGTATTAGTTTACATTCCCATCAGCAGTGTATAAATGTTCCCTTTTAACAATATCTCTGCCAACATATATTATTATGCTTTTAAAAAGTATTTTCAAATGTTTCCAGTGAGTGGGAAGCATATCCTATGGTTTCATTAATTTTTCTGTAGTCCAATTTGTAATATAAAATTAATAGTTTAAAAAACTGTTGCTATTTTGCCATGAATTATAAAAATAACCTCATGAAAACCCCATAAATCAATTTTCTGCAAATAATACTCCTTATTTAAGACAAACTTTATGCTAATTGCATATTGTCTAATAGTAAATTTATTCTTTAAAAAAACTTAAAACTGACACATGCACTCTGTTTTTCATGTTCACATACAAGTAAATATGTATGAACATCTGGGTGCATTAATTAAAACAGAAATATTAAAATGCATTTTAGTAGCTAGAAAACTTTTCTTATTTATTTTTATAATTTCAATTTTATTTTAGATTCACAGGGGACATGGCACAGGTTTGTCACATGGGTATATTGTGTGATGCTGAGATTTGAGATACAAATAATCCTGTCACCTAGGTAGTGAGCTTGTCACAAAAGTTAGCGTGTCAATCTTTGCCCTCCTCCCTCCCTTCTCTCATCAGTAGTTCCCAGTGTTTATTGTTGCCATCTTTATGTCCATGAGCACCCAAGGTTTAGCCCTCATGTTAAGTGAGAAGATGTGGTATTTGGTTTTCTGTTCCTGTGTTAATTCACTTAGGATAATGGTCTTCAGCTACATCCATGTTGCTGCAAAGGATATATCATATCTTTTTATGGCTGTGTAGTATTCCAAAGTGTATAATATGTACATTTTCTTTATTCAATCCACTGTTGATGGGCACCTAGGTTGATTCCATGTCTTTGCTATTGAGAATGGTGCTATGAAGAGCATATGCATGCATGCATCTTTTTTTTAGTAGAAATATTTATTTTCTTTTGAATATATATCCAGTAATGGGATTGCTGAGTTGAATGTTAGTTCTAAGTTCAAGAAATCTCCAAACTGCTTTCCACAGTGGCTGAACAAATTTATATTTCCACCAGCAGTGTATAAGCATTACCTCGCCAGCATCTGTTATTTTTTGACTTTCTAATAGTAACCATTCTGACTAATGTGAAATGGTATCTCATTGTGGCTTTAATTTGCATTTCTCTGAAGACTGGTGATGTGGAACATTTTTCATGTTCGTTGGCCATATGTATGTCTTCTTTTGAGAAGTGTCTGTTCATGTCCTTTGCCCACTTTTTAATGGGGTATTTTGCTTATCAACTTCAGTTGCTTATAGATTCTGAATATTAGACCTTTGTTGTATGCATAGTCTGTGAATGTTTTCTCTCATTCTGTAAATTTTCTGTTGACTCTGTTGATAGTTTCTTTTGCTGTGCAGAAGCTCTTTAGTTTAATTAGGTTCCATTTGTCAATTTTTGTTTTTGTTGCAATTGCTTTTGAGGACTTAGTCATAATTTATTTCCCAAGGTCAATGACAAAAATGGTGTTTCCTAGGTTTTTTTTCTAGGATTCTTATAGTTTGAGGTCTTCCATTAAATCTTTAATCCATTTTGAGTTAATTTTTGTAAAAGGTGTGTGGCCTTATTTTTGGGTTCTGTTCCATTGGTCTATGTGTCTATTTTTTGTACCAGTGCCACGCCGTTTTGGTTAATGTAGCCTTATAATATAGTTTGAAGTAATGTAATGTGATGACTCTAGCTTTGTTCTTTGTACTTAGGATTACTCTGGCTATTTGGGCTCTTTTATGGTTCCATATGGATTTTAGGATAGTGTTTTCTAATTTTGTGAAAAATGATATTAGTTGTTTGATAGGAATAGCATTGAATCTGCTGAATGATTTGGGCAGTATGGCCATTTTAATGATACTGATTCTTCCAACCCATAAACATGGACTGTTTTTCCATTTTTTGTGTTATTTATGATTACTTTCAGCAGCGTTTTATAGTTCTTTTTGTAGATATCTTTCACCTCCTTGGTTAGATATATTCCTAAGTTTTGTGTGTGTGTGTGTGTGTGTGTGTGTGTGTGTGTGTGTGTGTGTGGTGGGTGGGTGGGTGGGTGTCTGTTGTAAATGGGATTGTGCTCTTTACTTAGGTCTCAGCTTGAACCTTATTAGTGTATAGAAATGCTACTATTTTTTGCGCATTGTTGTGGATCAGTTACAGGGGCCTTCTGGAAGAGTCTTTTGGGCTTTCTAGGTATAGAATCCTATCATCAGCGAAGACAGATAGTTTGACTTCTTACCCTATTTGGATGCCTTTTATTTCTTTCTCCTCTCTCATTGCTCTGGCTAGGACTTCCAGAAAATTTTCTATAAAACTGTTTTTTTGTTTGATTTTTTTAATCTTTTTAATATATGAATTTTCCTTGTCATCTATGTGTTTTGACTTGTTGATAAATTATCTTTGGACAGTTTTTATGGTAGGCATGTTTCAAAAGTTTTGAATTTACAAGCAAAAGTTAACCTCTTGTTAGACCTGGTAATTCTGGAGAGTAAACACTGATTGCTATTGAGCAGTGCAAATATGTAGACCAAGAAAATGATTTGAACCCCAGTTCTTATAAAAGTTGTAATCTTTGATAAGTCATTTAATGTGATTTCTAAATGAGAATAATAAGAATAACCACTTTCTCACACCAAGTACAGTGTGTTTACATCTAGTGATGCCAACAATTTAGAACCTTCCATTTATTCAAGCCAGAAACATGTACTGAGCAACTATCAGACACTATGGAAAATATTGAGATAGCTCTCACCTTCGAGGAATTTATGATCCAGTGATGAAATGTTATTAGTAAAACAGTATATTTAGTGCTATAATTGAATATATTTATGAGTTGCTGTCAGAAGACAATAAAAGCAGCCCTAGCTTATACTGGTGTGTTAATATAAATTGTTGACGACTTTTCAAATTACCTACCATTCTAGCTGGTCATTTAACCAAGTAGAATTAATAGGCCAGACACTCAATAGAAAGGGATCAATTCCTTTTTGAATTTCCTTATTTATAAAATTCCATTCTTCTCAGTTTCCTTATCAAGCAAGTTTGGCAACATATTGCAAATAAATATGACTAGAAGATTCATACTTACATGAAGGAAGAGCAACATTTGAGAAAATAAAAGGGACATATATTTTGGGAAGATCATGCACCCAAATGTCTCTTCACAGATGAACTACTACTTATTTCACTTGGTTGCTCTCTTATTCTAGAAGGAACTATCAGGGGCAAGTTTGCAAATAAAAGGACATCTCAACACTGCCAATGATTTGATATCACATGACCAGTATTTTCAAATGTCTAGAACATACACATAATAGAATATTTTCGATTCACCATGATAATTTAAGTCTATCTTAAGTTCAAAAGAATTAGGTTTAAAGGTCAATGCATATATCAGGCAATTAATAGCAACACGTCTGAAACTGTAGCCTTAGTGATCTCAGTGACAGCAAACTTCAGTTTGCATCAAAATTATCAGAGGTGTTATCAGAGTTACTGGACCATGTATCAGTGTACAGAAACAGTTTAGAAAAATATTTTAAAATGTGATTTCACTGGCAATACACAGAGGCAAGGTGCATGCTGAAAGGAGTATTTCCTGAAGTTTGACTTTTCATATTTTAAATAAAAAGATGACTTCATAAACTGTATGTATACTTGTTTGAAAATATATATATATATATATAGAGAGAGAGAGAGAGAGAGAGAGAGCAAGCTCTCTTTTCTGACATGAAACTCATTTTATCTTTAGTATTTTGTGCATGGACATATTTTAAATATCCAGTTTTTAAAATGAATTCTTCATATAATTTTAGAACAACTGATTGCTGAACCGTAGGCTATGCATACTTCAAATCACTGGTTTAAAATTTCAGACCAAAAAAAAAAAAAAAAGCCTGTTCAGAAAGCCTAGAAAGAAGGAAGAAGAGATAACAAGAAATTAAAGCAACACAAGAACAAAAACTCAGAACAGGTACACCTGACAAGGACCACTATGATCTTATGCAAAAAGAAACATTTTCAGTGCTTTAGTGATTCAGAAGTCATCATTCACTCCTTGCTTCTTAGCAATTTCTATTACTGCACTAAAAGAACTCTTGCTTATATATCTAATGATGTCCTAATTACCATTTTAAAATAAATGTCAACCCTTCCCATTCTGGATTTATTGCTGCTGCTGATATGCTGAAAATGCCCTCCACTTTGAAACGTCAATTCCTTAAGCTCTTTGGCGTGATATTCCTGGTACTCTGTCAGTGTCTCAACCCTCCCTCTCCTCTCTTGGTTCCTTTTCCAGTCTGGACTTTTAAATGCTAGAAAAACAAACTGTGACTCCAGATGATTTTCCTTGGTAGTCCCACTTGATTTTAACTGCTATCTGGAGGCTGATGGCCCGATGTCTACAATCGCAACCTGTTCCTTTTGCTGAGATCTAAACACTTATTGTGCATTTTCTGTGAGATTTCTCTGCAACATATCAGATACACTAAACAGGATTAAAAATTCACACACTATCTTCTTTCTTTACCTCCTAATTTATCATTCTCTACTCCTTGACTCATGAGCAATCTCACGATAACCATCCATGTATGGTCCAGAGATGTACACCATCTTCTTTCACACACTCGTCCCTCCTCAGCTGCATGGTGGAGAAGGATGGCTATTTCAGGTTATTTGGTCACGCTTCTATAGGACATGCTTGTTTCTGGGCTGTGGCTGCTCACACAGGCACTTTTATCAGCTCCTTTTACTACTAGGTGAGATCATGAGGTTGAGTTCTAACCCTTGGAATGTGAGTAGAAGTAATGTGCACACATCCAGGTGAGGCCATACAGACTTCCACACACTGTTCCCCATGTTCTGTACCTCTTCACATGGATGGAAAAGTCATGATCAGTGGGATGGACCTTGAAGGCCACGGATTGAAGGCCTGGGTCCCTGAGTAAATTCAATAGAAAAGCCGCCCCACCAATCTGTTTACATGACAACTGCTATAAAGTGGATAGGAGATAAACTTCCTGGATTATGTTTTTTGGGGATCTATTTTGTTATAGCAGTAGCCTGATATGATAAAGATGTGATGATGATGATGGTGACACTAGCGCTTATGGAGAATTTATACATGCCTCATTCAATTTAAGCACATTACATATTAATATATTAACTCATGTAATTCTCAAAACAGTTTCGTGAAGCAGGTACTAGAATTCTTATTTCACTTACCTAATTTCATGTAGTTACTTAATAGCCAAGCCAGAATTCATGCTTTGGCACCACAGTCTTTACCCTTAGCCAATAAAATCCATATGTTCTCTCATCTGACTCAAATATGAATTCCTATAACTCACACCTTAGGTGCTGTTCCTTCCATGAAGAATTATCTGACCTGCCTCAGACCCATCTATCCATCTGGCTCTCCTGGGACTCCAGATATCCTAATTATAGCACATGATATTGAAATGCTATACAATGGTGCATTTTCTATTTGATTTCCTTACTCTGTAACAGATAAACTAAACTTGCCCATTCTGAAGAAAATGAAGAATCCTTAAAGGAAGAAATTGTATTATAATCATCACTATATACTCAATACTAGCACAAAACCTAGATACCTTTTGAGTGATCAAATAGTATTTTATGGGACTGTGTTTAAATTTGGTAAAACTGCTTGGGCTGCCTTCACCATTGCAGTGAGAATAGGTGGCTATTTGAAACACCAAATACATTCTAAACATGCTATTTGTACTAGGCTAATTCCTACATTTAATGAATTTAAAATACTTTGGGTAAAATGATTCTTAGAATATTTTACAGTTAAGAATGGTTGCTAAAAAGGCTCTCAACCATTGAAAACCATTCAGAGGATAAATAGCCTGTGTGATAATTATTGTCATTGCCCAAGATAATTTCTGAAATGTGATGTATTTGGGGACTTTAATACTCTATATAAACACAGCTAACGAAGTAATTCACTGGTTGATACATAGACAAGGAGGCCCATGGTACGCGATGAAATGAGGCAGAAAGCAAAGGTAAACAAACCAGAAATGGGTCAAAGCAATAAGGAGTACTGAAATAATAAATGCTCTTTTTGAGAAAGGTGAACTTAGTACGAGATATAAAATTGCAAGGAAAGAAAAGAAATTAGACTAGGAAACTGTAATCCTCATTAAAAAGGGGCCCTTCATTAAGGGTACTTTTCACGTGCTGCATTTTAACTCTAACTTGAAGAAAACCATGATTGATGAGATATGTTATGTGTTTAGTCTTAATTAATATTTTCTAATTGCTATATTGAGAGGGGAGTGCACACATTACTCCTAGCTTATCTCCACTCCACTGAAGGTGAGGTGTAAAATGAAATTTTTACAATAAAGCATCAATGTCATATATATATGATAGGGAATGGCAAAAGGAGGCAGGTTCAACTGAGCATCTTACTTTTGTCTTGGGAGATGATTATTTCCTTTGTTCAGATAGCTTTTGCTTAGGATTTGCCTTGAAGCATTCGCTTATCTTTTCAAAACAATAATGCGCAGTAAGGATATGTGTTTAATTGGCTATATTGTGTGATAAAGTTGATTTATTTTGATGGAGTTTGAAAATGTTAGGGCCAGAGAGTCCTTGGTAAGATTTCCCTTTTAATAAAAGCAGCCCCAAAATCATTTCCTTTCCAACAAAGAGCAGCCTGTAAAATCCAGCTGCAGACATAGAAAGAGAAAATAGAAGGTTGCACAGGTGAATGCCGGCAACTGTGCCAATAGAAAAGGGTTACTTGGGAGCCAGGCATGTTCAACATGGCAGCTCCAACTTTCCTTTTGTCAACCATGTGTACAATAATGAACAGACAACATGGTGATGGCCAGGTAGAGACTCCATCTGCATAATAAAAGATTAGGGTGGGATGATCAGCTTCTTCATGTGCTATGCAAATGTCACACCTGGTCTGACCAATCTCTTGGGCCCTGTGTAAATCAGACACTGCCTCCTCAAGCTTATCTATGAAATCTGGTGCATTTCATCATAAAACTAGAAGTCCCACTTGGGAGCCCCTCTCTCTCTGCAAGAGAGAGCGCTATTCTTTTTTCTCTTTCTTTTGCCTATTAAACCTCCACCCTTAAACTCACTTCTTGTGTGTCTGCATCCACAATTTCTCTGGCGTGAGACAATGAACCCCAGGTATTTGCCCCAGACAATGATGCTGCTTCATGACCAAGCAAGTCAACAATTATTATGTTTATTTATTTATTTATTTCCAACTACTCTAAAGTAGCAGAATAGTCACTCAGCTGAGAGCTAACAGGCCTTATTTCTATTTTCCCATTTGTAAAATCCCCCAAGCAACTTTGAATGATATCATTCAATTACTTTGGATCTTCAAAATGTTATGGAGTATTGAATATTACCTTGAAGATACTTAGTTAATTCATTGACAGTTCTTTTGTTGCCTTTAAAATATATAAATGCAAGTATAAAAATTTCTATGACAAGTAATATAAGAGTATCATTTTCAGCTATGCAATAATATATTCCTCTTATGAGGTAAAATGTAAGATTAAAATTCTATTAATATTGTTGAGCACTAAGAGGTTAAAACGTATTCTTGTAGTGCATTTCAAGCCATAGGCATTCCGATCTCTGAATGTATGTTTCCACTGGAATAAAAAAATCAAGAATTATATAGAGCTGAGAGTTTACTACCATTGATCCTAAAAAATGAGATGTTGGAATACCTGCAAAAAAATCAAAACATTAATGTTTTTCAGTAGAAAACTTTTTTTTTTAAATTTGACAAAGAAGTTAGGTTAATGAAATGGAGAGTTTGGAAGCATATGTTGAAATATAGAGATGTATTTCTGAAGTGTACATATCTCCACGAAAGACTCATGAATCTTCCATGTTCATTGTGTAAGAACATGTCATATGAAAAAAAACATAATTAGAGTCTTGTAAAATAAGTGCTATTATGTGCAGCCTGGAATGGTGTCCAAAGTAAACACAAAATGAATGTATATCCTGGTTCAAGACGACCGCTCAGGCTATAGTTGTAGATCCACCTCTAACCTATTCACATACAAATGCCTCAAATCCACAGTCATTGCTTAGTCACCCCATCAGCCTGGGGTAAGCACACCAGCAAGGCAGATCACTGAAAGAGGACAGAGCTGGGGAAGAGGACTACAAAGACCTCTGAAGTAGACGTGGACCACAGGAACCTGAGATCCTGGATCTGGAACAGGGAGTATGTCCCTGAGTGGGCGTGTCTTCTTAGCCGGACACATCCCTTGCCAAGTGAGGAAGGGTGTAGCTCAGAGAGGGACAGAAAAGAGCCCTCAAATACTCATTATCCTGGATCTCAAGATGGTATTATATGGCTTATTGACCTAAGGATAGACAACTGATCAAAGACAGAATAACAGGACTATTCCATTTGGGATTGAATGCTGTACTAAAACACGTAGAGATGCCAAGTTTGGCGTAGACAGGCATCTAGTGGGCAGCTCATTGGAGCAAATTTCCGTAAACACCTACTGCTGAGATCCTTGGACCTTACTCTCCCCAAGGATGGCTTCCACAATTGTTTCTTCACTTTTCCGACCCATCATTCCCCAATCTTTGGCAAAAATGCCCTTGATTTATTTAAGGTATGTGCACTAAAAAGAATATTAACTATTAATTGCATCTATTATTGCTCTTTTTAGGTCCCAATCTAAAAGTGAGGAGAGGAGCGCAACAATAATCACTGATGTGTGTAATAAAAGGAAAACAATCCCACATTCAAGGAAATATAACTTTCCCAAACATAAGGTTTTAGAATCTCTCTGATTTTGATAACATTAATGGGCTTTAGTGAAGAATAAGAGATTTTGAGAAGCTGAGCAATCACATTGAGACCTTTTAATTAGCCTTTCTTGTGTATTATTGACATAGAAAGGTCACTGCAGAACACAGTTACATAATTTTCAATTTATGTGCAAATTTCAGGGTCAAACAATGAACAAGTTATGTTTTTCTGCATAAAATGAATACAAACAAGTCTAATCACAGCCTAATATTGTCTTTGACCCTTTCCATTGAACTTGCTTATATTTAGGGAATGTATAACAATTTAATCTCTACTATATTTTTGACATAGTATTTCAATCATGCCTTCAGAATTCAATAGGTTTGCTGTGAACTGAGGATTATTATTGACACTGGGACTCAAGATTAATATTTTTACCTTATATTCTTTATTTTGTAATTGTTAACAAAGCTACAAAAAAGAAAATTTAAGGAAAGTTTATTATTATTTTTTTTTTGAGACGGAGTCTTACTCTGTTGCCCAGGCTGGAATGCAGTGGTGCAATCTTGGCTCACTGCAAGCTCCGCCTCCTGGGTTCACACCATTCTCCTGCCTCAGCCTCCCGAGTAGCTGGGACTACAGGCGCCCACCACCACGCCCGGCTAATTTTTTGTATTTTTAGTAGAGACGGGGTTTCACCCTGTTAGCCAGGATGTTCTCGATCTCCTGACCTCATGATCTGCCCGCCTCGGCCTCCCAAAGTGCTGGGATTATAGGCATGAGCCACTGCGCCCAGCCAGAAAGTTTAAAATGTTTTTAAATGAAATTTTAAAATCCTTCAGCAAAATCTGCCACAACTGTGTGATTTGGTTAAATTTAACAAATCTTTCTGAGCCTCATATTTCTCATGTGACAAATAGGGATTTTGAACTTCCTATATGAAGTGGTACGTAAACATTTAATGAACTAATGAATGCAAAATTTTCAGTACATGTTTGGCATTTAATAAATGTTATATAACATTCATTTTTCTAGGTTTTTTTTCCTCCTTGATTCTTAATTTCCTGCCCTGTTACACCCTTATTTCTATAAAATGGCTTCTAGTAAGATTTTGCCAAGATAAAATAAAATATATAAAGTTGACAAAACAGTTCTTGATTTATAGGAAATGCTGAAAGTTCTAATTTTTGTTGTTGTTGTTTTCATCCTTGGCCAGCATTCTTTTAAGAAGAAAATGCTTCTTTGAGAAAACATAAATAATATTTTATATTATCATTTACATTCTAAATAAAGTTATAAAATAATATTAGCAGATGATATTAAAATTGATAACTTACAATGGGCTTATTCCCTATAATTACACCAGGGAACAACATCAGTTGGTGAATGAAAAGGATGGCAAAAGACATTGTTCAACAGACTGTGTCCAAATGTATGGTAGATTAAAAAGAAAAGCTATGCCTTAGAGCAAAGAATATTTTGTTACTAATGAGATTATAGCAAACAAAGACTTGACTATTTGATGAAGAGATTTTTAAAACTTGGACACTTCTATTCAAATCTCTTTGGATGTACATCGGAAATAGGATAAATTTATAAATGTTTCTATATTTATAACTGTATATGCACTTATATTTTCTTATTAGCTGCTCAATGACAAAGCAGAAGAGTGATCCTACTCTTCACATTCATCTCTTTACTGATTTAAAAAAAATGACTGCTTAAAACTTGACAAAAGCAATAATAAAAAAAATAACCTGACTAATAAATGGGCAAAGGACTTAAGTAGATATTTCTCCAAAGAACATACACAAATGTCCAATAAGCACATGAAACGATGTTCAACATCACTAATCATTAGGGAAATACAAATGAAAACCAAAATTAGATACCATCTTACACCCATGAGAATGACTACTATGAAAAAAAACAAAACAAAACAGAAAATACGTGTGTTGGTGAAGATGTGGAGAAAATGGAACCCTCGTGCACTTTTGGTGGGATTGTAAAATGATAGAGCCGCTATGGAAAAGAATGTGGTGGTTCTTACAAAAATTACAAATAGAATTACCATATAATCAAACCGTTCCACTTCTGGCTTATATCGAAAGGAACTGAAAGCAGGGACCTGAACAGGGATTTGTGCACCAATGTCATAGCAGCATTTTTCACAATAGTCAAAAGGCAAAAGCAATCCAAGTGTCCATTGACAGATAAAATGTGGTATATGCATACAATAGAATATTATTCTGCCTGAAAAAAACAAGTTTTCATGGAAGTTTTGACACAGGCTACAACAGGATAAGCTTTGAGGACATTATGCTAAATGCAATAAACCAGTCACAAATGGGCAAATACTGTATGATTCCACTTATGTGTGGCACCCAGAGTAGAAAAATTCACAGAGACAGAAAGTAAAATGGTGGACATCAGGGGCTGGGGAAGGAGAAGACGATGCATTATTGTCAACAGGTACAGAATTTCAGTTTTGCAAGATGGAAATTCTGGAGATGGATGATGGTGATGGTTGAACAACATAAATGTACTTAAGGCTACCGAACTGGTAGGCCTAACAATGATTAAGATGGTAATTTTATGTTCCATATATTTTACCACAATTTTTAAACACTTTTTAAAAAATTACACATTTATTTGCTTGTTGTCTGTAGTATGCCAGGCACTGTTATAGGAGCAGGGTATACGTCATAAGCTCACTTTATCCTCAACTTAAATTTTGAGGATAAAGTGAGGTTATGAACAAGCTTTCACATTTCTTACATATGAACAAGCTTTGGATGCCAAAAATGTTTAGCTTCAGTTTCCATTGAGTGTGGAATATTGTCACTGGAACGGCAAATATTATTGTCTAGGATATTAAAATTGCATATTTAAAAAATATATGTGAAGGATATGAGATAAATTCATATTTATCAATGATTAAATTTAGAAGTCAGAAAATCATGATTAGAACAGAAATAAATGACATAGGGAACGAGAAAAAAATTGAAAAGATAAAAAAACTACAAGTTTGTTTTTTGAAAAGATATACAAAATTGATAAACCTTTAGCTAGACTTAGAAAGGCCAGATAACAACATAAATAATATTATAAATGATATTACCACTGTTACCACAGAGATACAAAGGATCATATGATACAACTATTAATAATTGTATTCTAACAACTTTGATAACCAAAAGAAATAGATAAATTCCTAGTAACATACTTTCTACCAAGACTGAATCATGAAGAAAGAGAAAATCTGAACAGACCAATAATGAGTAAAGAGATTGAATCAGTTATCAAAAACTCTTAACAAAGAAAAGCCCAGGACTGGACTGCTTGACTGGTGAATTGTACCAAATTCTTCTTTTAAAAAAGATTGATGACAACCCTTCTCAAACTTTCACAAATAACTGAAGAGGAGGAAATACTTTCAAGTTCATTTACGAGACCTGCATCACTCTGATATCAAATCCAGACAAGAACACTACAAGAAAAGAAAATACAGGCAAATATTCCTGATAAACATCCATGCAAAATTCTCAGCAAAGCTCTAGCAAACAGAACTCAACAGCACGTTGAAAGGATCATACACCATGATCAAGTGTGATTTATTCGTGAGATTCAAAGTTGGTTCAACGTAGGTAAATCAAGAAATGTGGTACACCACATTAACTGACGAAGGATTAAAAATCATACAATCATTTCAATAGATGGAGAAAAAGCATTTGACAAATTTCAACATCTTATGATGAAACCTGTCAACAAATTTAGGTATAGAAGGAATTAACCCAACACAATAAAAGCCATATGTGAAAGCTCAATGGTGAAAAAGAAAAATGTTTTTCCTCTAAGATCAGGAACAAAGCAAGAATGCCCACTCTTACCACTTTTATTTAAAACAGTACTGCAAGTCCTTGCAAGGGAAAATAGATAAGAAAAGGAAATAAAAGCCATCCAAATTTGAAAGAAAAAATAAAGTTGTCTCTGTTTGTAGATGACATTATCTTATATATAGAAAACTCTGAAGAATCCACAAAAAAAATCTGTTAGAATTATTAAACAAATTTTGTAAAGTTGCAGGATACAAAAATCAACTTACAAAAATCAGTAGTGTTTCTTCATGATAAAAATAAACTATATGAAAAAGAAATTAGGCAAACAAACCCATCTATGAAAGAATCAAAAAAAAAATTTAAGCAGAGGTGAAATATATGTATACTGAAAATTAAAAAAAAATCCTGAAAAAAATAGGAAAAGGGACAAATAACTGGGAAGAAATCTCATGTTCATGAATTGAAACATTAATATTGTTAAAATGTCTATACTACCCAAAGTGATCCACACATTCAATGCAATCCTCATCCAAATTCCAAGTCGTTTTCCACAGAAATAGAAAAAAAAGTCCTAAAATTCATATCAAATTACAAAATACCCTGATTAGACAAAGCAACCTCAAGTAAGAAAAATACAGCCAAAGGCATCATATTTCCTGATTTCAAAAGATATTACAAAGCCACAGTAATGAAAACAGCGTGGATACTGGCATTAAAACCAGACCCATAGACCAATGGAACATAATCAAGAGCCCAGAAATAAGTCCATACATGTATGACTAACTAATTTTGGACAAGGGTGCCAAGAATACACAATGAAAAAAGAATAATCTCTTCAGCAAATGGTACTGGGGAAACTGAATACCCACATGCACAAGAATGCAATTGAACATTTATCTTACAAACAAAAAAATCAACTCAAATGGATTAAAACGAAACAAGACCCCGAATGGTAAAACTCCTAAAAAAAAGATAGGGGAAAATTTCCTTGACATTGATCTTGGCAATAAATTTTTGGATGTCAGCCCCTAACGTCAGGCAACAAAAACAAAAATAAACAAGTAATACTACATCAAACTGAAAAGCTTCTGCATAGTAAAGGAAGCAAACAACAAAATGAAAAGGCAGCCTACACTACCCAAGAAAATATTAGGAGAAAATATTTGTGAATCATATATCTGATAAGGGATTAATATCCAAAATATATAAGTAGCTCACACAACAGAAAAAAAATAATAATTAACTTGCAAAAATTGCCAAACACCCTGAATGGACATTTTCCCAAAAAAGACATAACAAATGGACAACAGGTATATGAAAACATGGACAATATCACTAATCATTAGAGAAATACAAATCAAAACTTCCATGGGCTATCTCCACACACCTCTTGGGATGGCTATTGTTTTGAAAAATAAAAGATAGGGGAGAATGTGGAGAAAAGGAAACCATTGCACACTGTTGGTGAAAATGTAAGTTGGTACAACTATACAGAAAATAGTAGAGAGTTTCCTTCAAAAATTAAAAATAAAACTATCATAATAAACTGGCAATCCTACTTCTGGGTATATATCCCAAAGGAATTGATATTAATATCTCAAAGAGATATTTACACCTGGTATCACAATTGCAGCATTATAACCAAGATATGGAAACAACCTAAATGTCCATGGATGGATGAGTGCATAAAGAAAATGTGGTATACACACGCAATGGAATATTATTCAACCTTGAAAAATGAAGGGAATCCTGCCATTTGGGAGAACACGGGTGACTCTGGAAGGTATTAGCTAAGTGAAATATGCCAGACACAGAAAGATAAATATGACATGACTTTAGTTATATGTGGAATCTTCTTTTAGATTCACAGAAGCATAGAATGGTGATTGCCAGAGTCTCGTGGAAGGGGGAAATGTGGAGGTAATGTTTAAGAGGTACAAAGTTTCAGTTATGCAAGATAAATAAGTTCTGGGGTTGCCCTATATTGTATAGTGCCTCTAGATAATAACACCATATTGAATATTTAAAATTTGGGAAGAAGGTAGATCTTATGTTTAGTGTTCTTACCATAAAATGTCCAACGAAGGGGATGGGGAGGAAACTTTGGGATGTGAGGTACACGTCTATGGCCTTGACATTGGTGACTTTTTTCATGAGTGTATACTTATTCCCAAACACATTGAGTTGTATACACTAAATACAGCTTTTTATATGGCAATCACACTTGAATAAAGTTTTTTGGAAAGAAGGAGAATAACAATTTTTGATTATGCAACACTGACTTTTGGCATGTAACTTACTTTTGGCATGTAACCCAGTTCAAACACCTGCAGGACAATGCAATAGCAAAACTCCTATCTTAGCAAACATCCCAATTCTATGTGGATGAGGTTTCTTATTACTTACTTCCATAAAAGAAAAAAATTAGAAGCAAAATGGAATTCTTTCTTATTTTAGGAATATTCATCCATGATTACATAAAGTCATTGATGAAATGAATGAGTCACAGCGCTGTGCGTAGTGAAGAATCTCAAACACACATCGCTCAGAAAGAAGCAAGTCACCAAAATGCATACAATTTTGTAGTGTGACTATCTTTATAAAGGATAAAAAGCGGCAAAATTAAATAGCATTATTTAGGTATACAATCAGCTGTGCTAAAACTAAAAATAAAGTCAAGAAGATCATTATCATAAAAGACATGGTAGTGACTTCCTCTAGCAGAAGAGAAAAGTACATAATTCGACAAGAACACATAAAAAATTTCCCAAAGACAGGTAATACGCTTAATTTGTGTGGAGTAACTAAGGGGAATATCTTATTTTATTATTAAGCTGAAAGTGTACATTAAAAATACTCTTTTATGTGTATAATAAGGGTTCACATTACTGTCTTCACCTCAGAATAATTTGAAGCTTTAAAAAGTACGGATTCCAGGACCCCATACCGAGAGAGAATGATTTAATTGGTCTGCTGTGGGGCCCAGGCAGAAACAGTATTTTATGTTCCTCAAAAGATTTTTATATGTAGCCAAGTTTGAGAACTACAATCACTGAGGCATTTCACGATAGGAAATAAACATTATTTATTAAAAAAATTAAGAGGAGGGAGGGAAGAGTGATTGAGAAATAAAGAAAACTGAAAGGAAAACAAAGTTTTACCTTTTCATAGAAATATATTTGTCATGGAGGGCTGTGGGTAACAGTATCAGAACCAATGAGAACAAAGGGCAAAAAAATTAAACAAAAGCGTATTTCTGGGAATGGGTTTTCTGGGATCTTGTAAACACTGGAGATACAGAATCTTTCAGATTATATAAACACTGAGGCTTTGGTGGTGTAGGGCCCCCAGCTAACCTCACAGAGGCTGTGTTATTACAGTCTGTTTCAGATATTCCCTAGCTTATTGGAAAATTTTATCTAGTTCCCAGAGAAAGCTGTAGTCTACTCAACTTCATTTCAATGTGCTTATGATATTTAATATATACCAAGATAACTTTCAATCAGTGACTCAACTCATGAAAATATATCTAGGAAAAAATAACTCACACTAAAGAAGATCTAGAAATATATTAACATGAGTAAAACATTAGTGAGTGATACAATTATTAATTTCTAAATATGTTCATCTCTTTTTTGTTTTCTTTTTAAAATTAATTCAACTAACACATTTAATCTTAGTATAGATTAAAAGAACCTTTTAATATTTTGGACTATGCTTACATTTTAAGCAATTAAGAAAATAAAAGCATCACCCAGCCAAATGAATTCCTGTAAGTCTGCGATAATCAGGATAATCACCTAATTCCACAGTTTAGTTTCCACCAGAGTGGGACAATTAAGGGAATTCTAATTAACCATTAAGAAATAAACAACTAAAATGAATACAGGATGTTCTCTTGGTGCAAAGTACAACAGATTTTTTTTTGTTTTAAAGTATCTAGGCCAGGCATGGTGGCTCACCTACGTAATCCCAGCACTTTGGGAGGCTGAGGCAGGTGAATCACTTGAGGTCAGGACTTCGAGACCAGTCTGGCCAACATGGAGAAACCCAGTCTCTACTAAACATACAAAAATTAGCTGGGCACGGTGGCGCATGCCTGTAATCTCAGCTGCTCGGGAGGCTGAAGCAGAACTACTTGAACCCAAGAGGCAGAGGTTGCAGTGAGCCAAGATCGTGCCACTGCACTCCAGCCTGGGCAACAGAGTGAGACTCCATCTCAAAAAAAATTTTTTTAATTAAAAAAAAATTTTTTAAGTGTGTAGATTATGCAACAAGGGAAATAATATATACTAGCATTTTGTAAAGGGAAAAAACCTTGTTAGACAAAAGAAGCCAAAAAAGCTTTATGGTACATTATTTTGGTAGGGAACTTGGGAATAAGGTATGGTTCAAGGACATTTGCATATGAGGACTGTAGCATTATTGTGGGGTGAATTACATCCTTTCCCCCAAAATTCCTAAGTTGAAGTCCCAACCCCTGGTATCTCAAATGAAGTCATATTTTGAAATAAGGCCTTTAAAGAGATAATTAAGGTTAAATGAGATAATATGGGTAAGCTATAATCCATGTTATTATATTTAAAGATAGGGCTGTAACAAAGGTCTTTTTTTTTTTTTTTGAGACTAAGTCTCGCTCCGTCGCCCAGGCTGGAGTGCAGTGGTGCAATCTCGGCTCACTGCAAGCTCCGCCTCCTGTGTTCACGCCATTCTCCTGCCTCAGCCTCCCGAGTACCTGAGACTACAGCCGTCCGCCACCACCCCCAGCTAATTTTTTTGTATTTTTAGTAGAGACGGGGTTTCACCGTGTTAGCCAGGATGGTCTTGATCTCCTGACCTCATGATCCGCCCGCCTCAGCCTCCCAAAGTGCTGGGATTACAGGCGTGAGACACCATGCCTGGCCAAGAAAGGTCCTTAAATTGAACTGAAGCCCTAAGGGTGGAGCAGTAATCCAATGTGACTTCTGTCCTTAGAAAGCATGAGACAGATGCCAGGCATGAACATGTTAAACATCCCTAATCTGAAAATCCAAAATTGGTAATGCTTCAAAAGTCAAAATGTTTTCAGCACGGAGTTATGACGTCAGTGAAAAATTCCACACCTGGTTTCATGTGATGGGTCATATATATTATCTAAAATATTGTATAAAATTACCTTCAGGCTATATGCATAGGTGTATATGAAACATAAGTGAATTTTGTGTTTGGATCTGGGCCCCATTCCCAAGATATCTCATGTATATGCAAATACTCCAAACTCTGAAAAAATAAAAAATTCAAAACACTTCTGGTCCCAAGGATTTCCAATAAGGAATACTCAACAGGTACATGCACAGAGGAAAGAACTTGTAGTAACACAAGCAGAAGAAAATCATCTTCAAGCTGTGGAGAGAGGCCTCAGAAGAAACCAAGCCTGCTGACACTTTGATCCTGGACTTCCGGCCTCCAGAACTGTGAGAAAGTTAACTTCTCTTGTTTAAGATGCCTAGTCTGTGGTATTTTATTATGACAGCCCAAGCAAACTAATATAGGCACGAAAATGTAAAGATAGAAAATATAGAAACACATGAATAATATTTATTTAATTTTAGGGGGCTTCTTAAGCTTAACGACAAAGGCAGAAGCAATAAAAGAAAATCTTGACTAAATTAAACAAATTGGAAAAAAAGTTTTCATCAAAATTACTAGAAACAATATGCAAAGACAACAAAAATCAAGAAAAACATATTTACATTATATCTTATAAAAAAGGTTAATATAGTTAATGAAGACAGACCACTTCTGAATGAATACAAGAAAACAAGAAGCTCAACAGAAATTCTTGGCAAGAAAATAAATGGATAATTCTCAAAAGAAGAAAAATAAATGTTTAATAATTAGCACATGAATTTTAAAAAAAGATTCAACCTCATTATTAATCACAGATGTAAATTAAAACAATCTATAATTTCATCTGCTTGATTAGGAAATTTTTCCATTTAAAAAACTGAAATTTCTTTTTAAAAAGTTTGGTGAGAATTTAAAGAAATTGACAAATTATTTCATCTAAATTAAAAAAGGAAAGGAACCTGATGGGAGTGGTGAGATTATAAGAAAGGTTCAAGTTTTTGAATTACAGAGACAGGGAAAGATATCCACAGACTCTGGAGAGGCCAATCGTGGTGGCTCAGTAATCGCAGTACTTTGGGAGGCCAAAGCAGGTAGATTGCTTGAGCTCAGGAGTTTGAGACTAGCCTGGGCAACATGGCAAAATCCTGTCTCTATTAAAAATACAAAAAATTAGCTGGACGTGCTGGCACATGTGCCTGTGGTCATGGCTACTTGAGAGGCTGAGGCGGAAGGATTGCTGGAGCCTGTGAAGTTTAGGCTGCAGTGAGCTGTGATCATGCTATTATACTTCAGCCTGGGTGACAGAGTGAGACTATGTCTCAAAAAAATTTTTTTAAAAAGACTCCAGAGAATCAAACAACAAGCAACCTCAACAGAGAGTATGTGAAGAAACAGCCCTAAGAACACGGGGTTAGGCGAAAATTTACATTTGATACAAATTCTTAATTGACAATATATATTAAAGTCATACTTTTACATATTTTTAAGCTCACAAATAACCTTATAAAAAGCCATTTATGACAAACTGAGAGCCAATAGAATAATGAAAGGGGAAAAGTTGAAAGCATTCCCTTTGAGAACTGGAACAAGACAAGGATGCCCACTCTCACTACCTCTATTCAACAGAGTAGTGGAAGCCCTAGCTAGAGCAATCAGACAAGAGAAAGAAATAAAGGACATTTAAATTGGTAAGGAGGAAGTCAAACTCTCACTGTTTGCTGATGATATGATCATATACCTAGAAAACCCTAAAGACTCCTCCGAAAAGCTCCTAAAACTGATAAATGAATTCAACAAAGTTTCAGGATACAAAATTAACATACACAATTCAGTAGCTCTGCTATACAACAACAATGACAAAGCTGGGAATCAAATCAAGAACTCAACCACTTTTACAAGAGCTGTAAAAAAAAAAAAAAAAAAAAAAAAAAAATTGGAATTATACCTAACCAAGGAGGTGAAAGACCTCTACAAGGAAAACTATTAAACACTGCTGAAAGAAATTACAGGCAACACAAACAAATGGAAACACGTCCCATGTTTGGGGATGGGTAGAATCAATATTGTGAAAATGACCATCCTGCCAAAAGCAATCTACAAATTCAATGTAGTTCCCATGAAAATACCACCATCATTCTCACAGAACTAGAAAAAAACAATCCTAAAATTCATATGGAACAGAAAAGAGCCCACATAGCCAAAGCAAGACTAACCAAAAAGAACAAATCTGAAGGCATCACATTACGTGACTTCAAACTGTACTATACGGCCATAATCACCAAAACAGCATGGTAGTGGTATAAAAATAGGAACATAGACCAATGGAACAGAATAGAGAACCAATAAATAAACCCCAAATACTTACAGCCAACTGATCTTTGACAAAGCAAGCAAAAACATAAATTACAGAAAGGACACCCTATTCAAAAAATGGTGCTGGCATAATTGGCAAGCCACATGCAGGAAAATGCAACTGGATCCTCATCTCTCACCTTATACAAAAATCAACTCAAGATGGATCAAGGACTTAAATCTAAGACCTGAAACTATAAAAATCGGAAAAACCCTTCTAGCCATTGGCTTAGACAAAGACTTCACGACCAAGAACCCAAAAGCAAATTCAACAAAAACAAAGATAAACAAGTGGGACTTAATTAAAGAGCTGCTGCGTAGCAAAAGGAACAGTGAGGAGAGTAAACAGACAACCTACAGAGTGGGAGAAAAATCTTCACAATATATACCTCTGACAAAGGACTAACATCCAGAATCTACAATGAACTCGAACAAACTAGCAAGAAAAAAACAATCCCATCAAAAAGTAGGCTAAGGACATAAATAGACAATTTTTCAAAGAAGGTATACAAATGGTCAACAAACATATGAAAAAATGTCCAACATCACTAATGATAAGGGAAATGCAAATCAAAACCACAATGTGATACCACCCTATTAGTGCAAGAATGGCCATAATCACAAAATCAAAAAATAATAGATGTTGGTGTGGATGTGGCGCAAAGGAAACACTTTTACACTGCTGGTGGGAATGTAAACTAGTACAACCACTATGGAAAACAGTGTGAATAGTCCTTAAAGAACCAAGAGTAGAAATACCATTTGATCCAGCAAGCCCACTACTGGGTATCTACCCAGAGGAAAAGAAGTAATTATATGAAAAAACATACTTGCACAAGCATGTTTATAGCAGCACAGTTCACAGTTTCAAAAATATGTAACCAAATGCCCACCAGTCAATGAGTAGATAAAGAAAGAGTAGATAAAGATATATATATGTATATATACACTATATATACATATGTGTATATATACACACATATATCTGTATATATATATATACACACATATATCTGTATATATATACAGATATATATATCTGTATATATATATAGATATATGTGTGTATATATATATATACAGATATGTGTGTGTGTGTGTGTGTGTATATATATATATACAGCAACCTGTATATATATATGTGTGTGTGTGTGTGTATATATATCTATACAGCAACCTGGATGGAACTAGAGACTGTTATTCTAAGTAAACTAACTTGGGAATGGAAAACCAAATATCCTATGTTCTTACTCGTAAGTGGGAGCTAAGCTATGAGGATGCAAAGGCATAAGAATGATACAATGGACTTTGAGGACTCAGGAAAGGGTGGGTGGTGGAAGAGAGGTGAGGGATTAAAAAACTACAAATTGGGTTCACTGTGTACTGCTCATGTGATGAGTGCACCAAAATCTCTCAAATCACCACTAAAGAACATACTCATGTAACCAGATACCACCTATTCCCCCAAAACCTATGGAAATAAAAAAATGAATAAAATTAAAATTAAATTTAAAAATAAAAGAAATAAAAAAAGAAATTACCGTATAAGAAATTGTGGTAGGCTATTGGTTCTCTATACAAATATACATTCCCTTCCTCTTTCCTAGTAATACAACTTAGTTTTGAATAAACCCATTTCATAGATTTCCTTATGATTTAACCACACAACAAAATTTTGTTTAATTCATTATAAGTAGAATTAATACACAAAAGCTTCAAGAAAACAATTTTAAAAGACACCAAGTATGTGTTCTTCCTTTGCCTCTTTCCCTGCCTTATTTTTTCTTGCCAGCCAGATGAAAGCTATAATAACCAGAGCTAAAGCAGTCTCTTGAATTATCATTCCTCTCACAATATTTCAGGCAGCCCCCTCTCCGTCTCCACTCTCACTGTACTGCTCTAGTGCAGTTCATTACTTTTTATCCTCACTATTGGACTAGCCATCTATTAGAAGAATCGACTTATCTGTGTAATATCCTTCTATACTTGCTAGTAGGAGGTACTGTATTAATATTTATTGAATGCAAAATATCATGTTCTAAGAACAGATTTTCAATGAGCTTATAGTGGATTTGTGTTTTCATTTAGGTTTTAGTAATATTTAGGCATGGTGAGGCCAACAGATCAGGAAATGACTGCCATGGAAAAGATAGGTTTTTATACTCACAGAACCTGAGTGAAGGGAGAACACTTCACTGTAGGGAGGCTACACAGGGAAACACTCGGATTGATCCGGAGGCAGAAGGAGATGCAAAATTGTGGGCAAGAGCCTTTATTGTAGTTTCTATGAGAAGCAGATTTACAATTGGCTAGTTTGAATAATTTCAGTAAACTCTGGGGCATGGTGGCTCTTCCTAGTCTCTGGTACTTACCCTAGGATGATTAGGGCAGGTGGATAGTGGCTCTGAGTGTGAGGGCTTCATAAAGGAAGTAGGTGGAGATGTGGGCTCTAGAGTGGTTGGTTTGCATTTGAAAAATGCACTCAAGAGGAAGTGCTTTACTATTGCTAGGAAGCATCAGAATACAGAAAATAAGACATAGTGAATATGATTTGTATACCCAGCTCCCCTATTCTGGTGACACTCCTTCATCGATAAGGTCACCAAGGTGGAGTTCCAGTAGGCATGTTTGTCTAATGTATCCTGCCATCCGTCTACAATAACTAGTCTGAGGGTGGCCATTTGACCCAAGATAGGTCAGAGAATTTAGAAATAAAACTAAAGGATGCCTGCAACAATGTGTCCAGGCTCGTGTATTCCCCGGAGTCATGTTTTCTGTATGTATGGTAAAGTAGAGATGGACGTTCCGCAGAAAGAGAAATTAAATAGATGAGCTGAAAGACACAGTTTCTGTCACCCAGGTTGGAGTGCAGTGGTGAGATCATGACTCACTGCAGCCTCAACCTCCCAGGCTCAAGTGATCTTGCCTCAGCCTTCTAAGTAGCTGGGACCACAGGTGTACACCACCGCAGCAGCCAATTTTTAAATTTTTTTTGTAGAGATGGGGTCTCACTATGTTGCCCAGGCTGAACTTCTGAGCTCAAGTGATCTTCCTGCCTCAGCCTCCTCCCACAGTGTAGGATTACAGATGTGAGCCACTGCCCCTACCCCCTCTCACTTTTTAATCTTTGATTTTCATATCTTCCTGACGTTGTACTGTATTCTTGATCTATGTGTTTCCTTGTACCTTTACATGAACTCCTTTTATTTTGACATTGTTGGCAGTTAGAGTAAATCTAGTTAACATGGAGATTTCCAAGAAATCATCATGAGAATGTACAAAGACTAAAAGACCAAAAAAGTAAGCTAGTGGAAAGAACTCCAAACACACTTGGTTTCTTTTTCTGAACTCCTTCCTGACCTTTTAATCAACGATTTTAAACTCTTCATTTCCCAGTTTCTCTAAGACAACTTTCCAGACAATTTGTGTGAGTCATTTGACTCAAATCCTTCAAGAATCCATTCCATATTAAATATCCTTATTCCCCTCTTAAATGAGATTGTGTATATGCTGGGTCTAGTATGATCTTGTCACCCATTGATTTTTCAATATCTATTCATTTCCTTCCATTGTCTTGATTGTCACTTATTCAATGCACGCTTCTGTAAAACAACTAAACAAGTAGGCATGTATGCAACTGATCAGTGGAGGAATTAGGTTACTATAACACAGAAGTTGTATTCATTGGTCCATGATTTTGACCACTACAGTAATTCTTGTAGCACCAACATAACAGCAGATGAAACCAAAGTGTACTTGCACAGCTGAGCTCAGCAAGTCATAGAGGAATTCCAGGACTGCACAGAGTGTGCTTCAGTCAACGTTTTCAGATGAGTTATCCACGTGCTCTCTTTTGAAAGTGCTTCTTTATTGCCTAGTTCTCCTGGTCTTCGGGTAATTTGCTCTTGCCTTCAAAATTCAACAGCCTTAAACATTTTATACTACGTTTACATCAAGGGTCCTTGCCTCCCACCCACCCCCACTGTTTTAGGTAGAGTCATACATTTACTCAAAAGTTCCTCTATTTATTAGGAATTCAAGATACTTTAAACTGTACTAGTAGTTTGAATATGATTGCTAGTGTTTATATTAGTGCTGGCTAACTAGGTTACCTATGATTACAGTGGCTTGCTCCAGTCCTATTTTTCCAAAGGCTTTCTTCTTTTCATATTATTCAAAACATGAGGTTTTTCAGAAACTTACAGTAAAAAAAAAAAAAATCTGTGTGCGAGTACGTGCATTTGTGTGTGTGCTCCATTAAGTGTAATAGACAAGAAAATTGGTTTCTAGTCCTGGCTTAATATTTGTGCATGTATAAATATCTGTAGATTTTATTGTTAACTGTTTCTTTATGTTTGGCTCAACTAGATGTAATTTTCATGTGTTCCACATTTACTCAAGTTCAACTGTAGCTTATACATCTTATATACTAGTATATATCTGTACCGATATTTCAGGACTAAATAACATATACTTCAATTATGTAGTGGAAAAAATATATATCAGTACAAAGTAGGAGTCTTCTTGATAAACATCAATATTCATTTTGAGTGAAAATAAGTAAAATATAGTTCAGTAAAAATTGAAACACCATATCATCACAAAAACTCTATGCAACGGTCCTACTGACCTAGATCCTAAACATGAAAATTTTCATTGTCATTGAAACAAATTCTAATTAGAAATTACATGAACTGAGGATAATGTTAACATTCAGATTTACAGTTGCCTCTATTTGAACCTAGGGATATTTCAAGGGCTATTTAAGCCTTACTAAAATGTCTGCTCAAATAATTATTTTTTCTTAATAATGTAAATGAACCAAGTTATATCATTGTGCTTGGATTATAATTAAATATAATTACATTAAATAGTAATATTTATCATTATAATATGATTTAAATTACATCTTTAAATATAGACCTTTTTAACATTCAGATGCTAATTTTCTTAATTTTATTGAGAGATAAAGCAGTATTTGATGCTTTCAAGGTATGTAACAAATGGTTTACTTGAATACAATGTTAAAGTAATTAGATTCATCCATGGCTTTGATTTTTTTAATTTAAAATCACTGATTAAAAGTATAATAAACTCAATCACATAGTTCTTTTGATTAAAGAATGGCCTTGGACCAGAAAAAAAGAACTAGTCCCTGATTTTATAAGAAACAAATAATTGGGCTCTAAGGCTTAATGAAGAACAATGCAGTTAGTTGACCATGGTAATGAAGCCTCTCTTCTGAAGCCTGTCTCAAATCAATTCAAGCAATAAAAGAAAGCTAGATTTATAACTGGCAATGACTGAATGTAGAGAGTTGATGTCACAAAGACTATCTCCACCTCTTCGTTCAGAATTTTGTTTAGTGTCAACTTTATTCACTGAGGGTACTTCCTCAAAAGGCTGAACCCAGGAATGCTGGGAGCTTTTGGTTAACACTTTTAGACTATTAGAATCTGAAGGTAAGTATACTTCTCTCTTACATCTTCAGGTTGAATAAAACTGCAAAGGATTGATAGCTTGGTTGTGATTTCTTTTTGTTTATTAATTAAGCAACCATAATCCTCAGACTGTGACCTTAAATACAGCAAATGTATTTGCTTCCAAGGTGGAGAAACTGGAAAACTCAATGTTAAATAATGTCTCTTTATGTAATATTGCATTGTGTGTTAGGTAGTAGATTGCATGTTGTGTTAGGATGGGCTTGATGGTATACTTTTAAAATACCACTTAAATCTTAAAAAGAACTATATATATATATATAACTCAACTATATGTATCTAAAAAACAAGTTGGCTAAGAGGTTCTCCTCTACAGATTCAGGAAGATGAGGCAGATGTAGATATACTATCAGGGATATAAGGCCCCTTTTAACATGCAAGGGAGACCTGATGAGATTTACTTTTGAATTCAAAATAAATCTGTAACGATGAAAATTGTACACTACATTTTAAATATTTCAACTGGAAATGACACATGCTACTTCCTCACAGCACATTGGCCAGTTCTGATTCATATTGACCCGTTTAACTAAAAGGGAGACATGCAGGAAAGAAACTGATATCATTCAAAGAGTAAATATCTCTACCACATGTGGTGATACATTTTCAAAAAGATAGCATCTGTTTATAAATCAATGACAAAGATGTCACCATTCTTACCTTTTGATAATCAAAATTCTTCAATCAATAAAAATCAGTTACCTTTCACTGAAAAGTCAAAATTAATCTTTGTATCCATATATGATATCTAGTTAGTAAAATATGAATTTATATACGGACATGTTATTAATATTGATAAGTAAGTTGGAATACAACATATAATCAGGAGATTAATTATAACAAGCTATTTTTAAACATGACTTTGATACTTTTTGTTAATCAATATTTGCAGGGATGTAGTTACTTCAAATAAGACTACTTTGTCATTTGAGAAGCATTACGTACTTCATCCTGCCAATAAGTAAAGTTTCATTTAAAGTACAGGTTTAAATATATGGATTCTTCTATAAAGAATATATTTAACAAATTATATCAATTGTTGGCAGAAAATTTTAGCTCTAGGTACAAAAGGTACATTGCAGTGTATAAAGAAACCTAGTATAAAAATAGTCATACATAATCAGGTAAAGAAATAAACTGCTATGATGTGGGTCTGATTCAAGTTAAATAATATTTGTAGTTAAGGGTCATATTCTTTCCCCTCCCTTTCCTTACTGAAAATATTTTGAATCCAAAGTAAAACAAACCTGGAACAATAAGGATTATTTGAATATTAAAAATTTTTAAAACATCACTTACAATGCTTTAAAATACTTAAACTAGTATTACTAAAACATTCTACTATTAGAAACACTAATGATATGACTGATATCCCTTATTTTCTTTCAAGACCATTTGAAATCATTGGCAAACTAGATAATGCCAAACATTTCTCCCTGTGGCCTTGGACCAACCCAGTTCTCCCTAGTTTCTTGCTTGCAGTTCTCAAGAAGAAACGACAAATGTGCTAGGAATGCAACATTCCGAGATAAGAAGGAACGTTCTAGAACAGCCCAGTCTTGGTTCCAATTTCTTTTAGAAACAGAACATCCTTTCATGCTTTCACCTGAGGTATAAAACCCAGGGCGGACTTTGCCAGATCATCAGCTGTGGTGCAACAGGGTCTTGCACAGATGAGATTCCATCCATCCCGGGCAGCTTTCCTGAGCCTTGGGGGACCAGCTTAATGATGAACCCTAATCTTCTGTTGTCCCTTGCTGCCTATCTGTAGGTAATAAACCCGCTTTACGTAACTAGTGTATGAGGATTCTGTCTCACCAGACTCAGCAAGTTGGTAACCAGTAGACAGTGAACCTGCTTGACAGATATGTCAGGTGCTATGTGACTGCTGTTACCTCCAAGTTGTTTATCATTATTTTAGTAGTATTCTATGATGTTATGGCTAAATATGGCTGTTTCCATGCCATTAAGCATCAGGAAGGAAATCACCTCAGCTGATATTTGGTTTAACATCTAGCTATTTCAATTTTTCAGAGTCTTAAGGATTCAATTAAATATGATGGTGTTGATGAGTGATGGCAATCATATCAAACATTGCTTGAGTAGTTACCATGAAGAGTTATTGTATAAAGCACTTGGCATATAGTAACTTTTAAATCCACACTATCATTCTAATAATATAAGGCAGGTTCTTTTTTCCTTTTTTTTTTTTTTTAATCCCAGCTACTCAGGAGGCTGAGACATGAGAATCACTTGGACCCAGGAGGTGGAGTTTGCAGTGAGCTGAGATCGTGCCATTGCACTCCAGCCTGGCGACAGAGAGAGACTGTCTCAAAATAAATAAATAAATAAATAAATACATACATACATGTCACTTTTAATTATTTCATTAGGGTGAGATGTGCATTACTTTTCTACTCATTGCCTTCTTTTTCTTGTCTGACATTTACTTTAAAAGAAGACTGCGAGCGATCTGAATGCAATACTCAGAGCACTCAAATGTGAGCAGAAATACAGCTTTTCATGTAAACTAAGTGAAGAAGGTAAGTTCTGAAGTTAAACCCTATGGAGTTCTCTTTATAGATTTATTTGTGTGTGAACTTTATATAGAGCAATCACTACTTTGCGATCTCCCAAGTTCAATTTGAATCCAGAGTGATGCTGCATTGAGATCATTATCATCATGCCACGATTTTTCACTACAGATCAATCACTGTTTAAAGGACACTCAGGAGTCATACATACAGTTTTTAACAGGAAAAAATGAAAGATGTGAAAGTGGCTATAATAAAAAAGAATGTCTTTTTACATTATGTGTGAAGACAACACCTAAGACATCTGAAATTATAATAATGCCAGCTTCTTTTATTTTACCCTCAAGGTATTTTTTTCTTTTCATAATTAAGATTATTTGGGGGGTGTGAGTGTTTTGCTATGTATGAATGTAGGGAAAGATTGAGTAGCTACTGTCAGAAGATTCTGGAAACATTCTCTGTTCCCTAAATTATCTCTTCCTCTTCCTTGAACTGAAAACTGGTCACCATTCAATTGAATTTTCTAGATATTCAGTTGAAAAGGCAACATCTTATACCATTATTGGATTCTATCCTGAGGTCATGGGTTTACCAGTGTCTTCGAGCAGTTCACAGAGGGGTCTTGGAAATAGAAAACATGGGGCGGGGGTGGGGAACACACTAGGGAAGGAGACAAATGCCAGGAATTAAGAAAGGGGCACTGAAAAGGGAAACAGAAAAATCCACAGAACTGAACACTCTGGAATGCACACATTTCAGCCCAGCTCTCCGTAGATGTGTGCAGTGCATTGCACAAAGCTTTCTGCAGACTAGAAAATCGATGTTTGCAGAACATGTGAAAATGAAGAAACAAAATAGAATAGGATTCTAAATGTGATAATGTGATGTAAAAAGTGTTGTCCCTAAAGCAATTAAGAAGCCTTGCAGTGTAGCTCATTTATATGTATTGGCCAATGAATATTCAGATGCTTGCTATATCTCATGTGTTTTTCAAAGTACCTTGTATAGAGTTAATAATCTAATCCTCATAAGAACTTTATGAGATAGAAGCATTATTATTACTATTTTATAGATGAAAAACATAAGGCAAAAGAAGATCATGTCATTTGCCTAAAATCATAGAGTAGATAGCAAATGGGTAAGCTAGGACTAACACCTAGTGGTCTTATTGCTGATCTGGGATCTTAACAGCTGACACAAACGCTACTTAGTATTAATAGTAAGCTCCCTGAGTATCAGGTGAATGACTGTACTTAAGAAATGACTGTACTTTAAGTAAGGTTCTGAAATTTTAGAAGTCATTTAAATTTTGAACTTTAGAATTACAATGATAGGATATCCCTTTCTTTTCAATATGAATTGTCTTCCTACTTCTTTGTTCTGTGGAATGGTTGCTGCATTTTATAAGATTTCTGTACAAACCATTTTTAAACCAACTTGAATAAAAAGGAGACACATCAAATTTATAATCTGTCATTTATTTTTCTATGAATAAGCTACTTGCTTCCTTATTAACTTGTCCAAAAAGGAGAGAGGCTTCTTACTGTGTTCCTGGACAGACTACAGAATATGCCCATTATTTTGCTTTATTTTTCTTTTTAGAAAAATACATTTGATAGTAAGTTGAAGATAGCACCATAATGTATCCAGAATGCAAAGAAATAAAAAAGAATATGTCTAGCTTTATGTTGGCTATTTTCTAAATATTATCTAACAAATTGAGTTGTAAGTTTTTGAATAGAAAGTGAGAAAGAAATATGAAACTTAAATAGCTTTCCTATTTGCAGCTAAAGTAGATAACTACCAAATATGTACCATACATATTATGGTATATATAATGTGTGTGTGTGTGTGTGTGTATGTGTGCACGGACAGTCCTGGATTTACAACGGTTTGATTTATAATCCTTCAACTTTACAATGGGTTTATCAGGACATAACCTCATCACAAATCCAGGAGCTTCTGCATTTACAATGATTTGACTTACAATTTTTTGACTTTATAATGGGTTTATTGGATATGGAATGCATTTTCAACTTATATGGGTTTATCCATATATAACACCATCATAAGTCCAGGAATATTTGTATTGCCATTATATATAGATATATATAATTTATATGTATGTATCATATAATTATATATATATATCGTATGTATAATCCACCTTTCCTCATTTCTACTCACAACCAATTTAAAATTTGCTCTCAATGATTCTGAAATTTAAAAACATATGCATAAATTCCAGAGTTTTATCAGATAATTGTAGGGAAATCGCAGAGACTACCTATTATGATCCTGTTGTTTTGTGGATAAGGAACCTGAGGCTCTAAAAGAATATGATTAAATTAATATGATTAGGGTCAAAATCCGAAAAGAGTACATAAGTCTATAAAATCTATATAAATCTATAAAAATATGGTGATTGCTTTTTGACATTTCCTAGCTAACGTTCTCTCTCACACTTTGAAGCGAATCTTTTCTTGTCTTCAACTGTCCCTAGACTGTTCAATTTGATTCCACTCCCAGGAGTGTTTTTATTGGCATCTTTGTTTTTTAATTGTATGGTTTTTGAATGTGGGCTGTTGTTATAGAAGGGAATCCTGTTGGATCAATTTTGAGAGTTCAAATTGTTCCAGCCCCACAGACCTCATCACAGATAAGTTGGACCCATTCATTCTCCAAGTCAGAAAACCTGTCCACTGTTAGTTGCCATTCTCAAACCTGGCTGCATTTTCCAGTGAATACCTGTTGACTCTTTTTGTGATTTTCCTGCCTTCCCCCTTATAGAAATAAATAATACACAAGTCTTGTAACTGTTTGTGGTTTGTCCTATTCGTTTGTATTTTTGGATTTTGTAAGGATGTATTTTCATTTAATTTTGTTGCATATGTTTTTCATGACTTGCTGACTTTGCTAATTAGGTTCTCTGACTGTTTTGTGTGAGGACTTAAGAAAATCCAAAAGCTGTTATGCCACTACTATCGTCATCTTTCCAGAATTCTTGATCTTTTTTCTTTGAGACAGGGTCTGACTGTTACCCAGGCTGGAGTGCAGTGGCTCATTGAAACCTCCAGCTCCTGGGCTTAGCCTCTTGCAATTCTCCTGCCTCAGCCTCCTGAGTAGCTGGGACTACAGGCACAAGCCACAATGCCTGGCTTATGTTTTAATTTTCAATTTTTTTTTTTCAGACGGAGTCTTGCTCCATCACCTTAGCTGGAATGCAGTGGCACGATCTTGGCTCACTGCAAACCTCTGCCTCCCTGGTTCAGGCAATTCTCATGCCTCAGCCTGCTGAGTAGCTGGGATTACAAGCATGTGCCACAACACCCAGCTAATTTTTCTATTTTTAGTAGAGTTGGAGTTTCACCATGTTGGCCAGGCTAGTCTCGAACTCCTGGCCTTAATTAATCCACCTGCCTCAACCTCCCAAAGTGCTGGATTGCAGGAATGAGCCACAGTGCCCGGCCTAAAATTTTTATAGGGATGGGAGTTTCGCTATGTTGCCCAGGTTAGTCATTCCTTTCATTTAAAAAGTTTTAGTGATTTATAATTTACATGCCATTAAGTTTAGCCACATAACATTTAATGTTTCTAATATGTTTATGAAGTTGTACAATGATCACTATAAACAACATTAGAATATTTTTATCACTCCATGAAGAAACCCAATATCAATTAGCAGCCATTCCCCTTTCCCCATTCCCTCACACCTAAGTAACCACTCACCTCCTCTCTGTCTCTATACATTTGTCTGTTCTGTACCTTTCATATAAATGGTAGCATACAATATGTGGGGATTTTTTGTGATTAGTAAAATGTGACAGAAATAAACATTCAGTCATTTTTTAAGTTATTTCACATGCAGAACATCAACAACTTCATGATAAATTGTGTGGTGACCTGGTAGTTTATGATCTGAAGTTGGTTTCCTAATACAGGGCAATAAAGCACCATTTGAGAATATGGCATGTTACTAATAATGATGATCACTGTAATAATAAAATGTAACATTAATTTTTCTATGTGCCAAGACTATTCAAAGAACTTCACATATATTAACATATTTAATATTCATGTAAACCTACAATGAAAATACTACTTTCATCTTCTCAATTTTATTGATGAGGAAACTGACGCAAAGCGAAATGAAGAAACTTACCTGAGCCAGATGACACAGCCAGATGCCATGCCCACATAGTTTGACTCAAGGCTCCTTGTTCTTAACCACTATGATAAAGTGCCTTTCTGACTTTGACGTGTTTTGTTAAATACCATTCTCATCTTCTAAAGTGGCAACTGCAGAAAGCAACTTAGTGTAACTTACACTCTAAGCTCCTTCTGATCACCCATGTTACACAGCCCTGATATTTCACCGGCATAAAGCTAAACACTAAGATGATTAAAAAGAATGTTGTTTAGTTCCATTCATAGTCTTTCAAACTTTCTCATAATTTTTTCATTTTTTTTATCTTAACTGAAAAACAATTTGAAAATCCTTGTTAATTGTAGATGGCTGGGCTGTTAAAAACCAATGGCTACTTTTTCTGAAAATGCATTAAATGTGTAATTTACTATATTCAACTATAATTGACAACATGATGCCTCTTTACTTGATGAAAAAGAAAGAACTATAGGCCTAAAAGCAGTTGATCACTAAATGTAAGATATTAAAGTATAACTTAGTAAGCCAAGTGTTGGCTTCAATTGAACAAAATTAATTGTAATCACGTAAACTCTCACAGAACTCTATTACAAAAAAGGGAAGAAAGAGTGCAGACTTCCACATGAAACTAGCAAAGCTAGAATAATAACTCTCAGTTTCCTTCCGTCCTGAATCAACCCATCTAGGAATCATTCTGCTTCCCTTGAGAGGAAAGGAATTTCTCTTATTGAATAAAGCTTCTTTCTTTATAAAATCTTAGAGAAAGTTTTGAAGAATTTTTCCTTTTCAAGTTGCCAGAATCATTTCTAGATTGAGTTACTAACCATAATAGAATTTCAACATATTACTTGGAAAGTTACTAGGAGAGAGTTCAAGAAGCATATTCTCACATCTAAGATTCCCTTTACACAAATACATGTGCAAAACCTCATCTTCTTTCATTAAGACACCCTCTCCCCAGCATCTTGAAGCCCAAATCCTGTCACCTGCATGACATAGATACCTGGAGCTACATGCTCCTTACATGGTATGAAACACATAATTTCTGATTTTATATAACATAAGGTGGCTGAGTAACAACCACCTTTTCTGGAAACATAGGTTGGAGGAGAGGGAATTCAAAGTTTAAAGAATGTATTTCTAAGCAGAATCTTTTGAAACAGTACCGCTCATAAAAAGAGCAGATGCTCTAACACTACGAAAAAACCAAAGTCACATTTTTGAACTGCCTCAGTGAAATGATATTTTAATATGAGAGCAACAATAAAATTAAATAGCATTCAGGTTTAGCTCTTTTAGTCGCAGAGGCTTACTGCCAAGTGAATCAGTATAGAAAACCACAGAAGGCATATCTTTCATTGGCAGTATATCTCACACAGGATTATTTTGGAAACCAAATGGAATAATTCCTCTGAAAGAACCTTGCAAACTGTGAAATTGTACAAATGTATTTATAATTATTTTTGACATTTTCTGGGTAGTTTTGTAAAGAGAATCGAAGTGTAGTTATACTTCTCATTTAGAAACGTGGTAAGTGGCAGTACTTTTTTTTTCAAGTTACTGTTCACAGGCTGGAGTAGCATCTTCAAATCTCCAAAGCACAGCTCTCAGCTCAATTTCTGCTTGAATTTTGCCTGATTGAATTTATTTCTTATAGATGCACTAACTACCACATTTTTAACCTGTTTTTACTGGTTCATTTATAATTAGTTTAAATTAGGTAAATACATGTAAATATTAGGCTCACATTTAAAATTGTGTTGAAAAACAAATTCAGAAGGGAAAAAATATTCATGTTAGAAAGTGGATGGTATGGAAGGAAGAGGGGAGTTACTTGTGCAATTGAAAAATGAAGAAGATATTGCTACGGCCTAACTGTTTATTCTCCTCCCTTCATTCCTATGTTGAAATCCTAAACCCAAAGGTGACAGTGTCCACAGATGGGGTCTTCAGGAAGATGACTAGGTCATGAGGGCTCTGCCCTCATGAATGGGATTAGTGCCCTTATAAAATAGGCCCAAGGGAGCTCATTTTATAAGGGCTCCACTTGGACTCCACCAAGTGAAGACACAGCAAGAAGGTGCCGTATATTAACCAGGAAATGAGCCTTCACCAGATACCAAATCTGCCTGTCTTGATCTTGGACTTCGCAGCCTCCAGAACCACAAGGAAAAAATTTCTGTTGTTTATATGCTACCCAGCTTATGGCATTTTGTAACAGCAACCCAAACAGACTAAGATAGGTATTATCTCTTAACATATAGTTTTAAGTTCATAATTATAAAATTATACCTTTCCATTGATTTGTGTATGTGTACAAAATACATAACAGTAAAGCATTTTAAACATATGTAACAAAAATGAAATGGCTAGATTACACATGTGTTACCAAATGGAAGTGCTTTCTGGAAACTTACCAGTTGTGCAGTTTTTAAATTCAATATCATCAATTGCAGCTCCTCCTCCCAGGTCCCTTGTTCTGATACCTTGAAATATGACTTCAAAATTCCTTAACTTTCCTAGCAGGATGTCAGCGTTTTGCCAATGATTACCAGGGTTCTGCTTACTTTCTTGCCATACTTTTGATAGTCCTTTCTCTGTCTGAAAGTAAAGAAGTTTGTATGAGGGAAATAATCAAACACAAAAGAAGATGACGTAGTATGGGGCAAAACCCAGTTATTTATCTCAAAAGCATTTGACCAATAAAAACTGAAAAAACAAAGAAGCACTGAATCTGTGAAAGCTGATCTTACAAACTGAGTCATTCTCATCAAACCCAACTCAAACACAGTCAAGAGGTCAGGGGTCGGGGAAAGCATTCAGGGCACGTAACACTGCTCCAAAAATATAATTCTCTACAAACCTGGCTCCTGAAACTGACAATTGTAACCTGAAACTAGTTGTATCTGACAGATACTGAAACAATCTGCTGAGACTCTAAAACTAGTTTTACCCATCATGCACCAGTTAGAGCTTTCCAGCTCTGCACAACTTTACTAGTGCCAATGAACTTTCTTTCACAACAGTATGGAACATTTATTTTTTTTTTCCCCCTGAAAAACTTTTATTTTAGTTTCAGGGGTACCTGAGCAGGTTTGCTATACAGGCAAACTCCTGTCTTGGAGGTTTGATGTACAGATTATTTTATCGACCAGGTACTAAGCATAGTACCAAATAATTATTTTTACATTTCTCTTTTATAAAACCTCCAATCTTCCCTTTGTTCTTCAGATATACTGAAGACCACCTGGTCTGTATATATGCCCCAAATTGCAATTCTTGCTTCCCTCAAAAAAATTTTTAGAGATTTTCATCTATATTTTATTTGACTTCAACATATCTCTGATGATAACTATGACATAGTTTATCTCACCGAAACAGAGGCATATTAATCTACTAAAGTATTTCCCAAAATAAAAACTAGCAGAATTAGCAATACACTTATTTTGGAATTTTTAGAGACACCATTATTATAAATTGCTCTACTCGGATCACGAGGTCAAGAGATTGAGACCATCTTGGCCAACATGGTAAAACCCCGTCTCTCCTAAAAATACAAACGTTAGCTGGGCATGGTGGCGTGCACCAGTAGTCCCAGCTACTTGGGAGGCTGAGGCAGGAGAATTGCTTGAACCCAGGAGGCAGAGGTTGCAGTGAGCTGAGATCACGCCACTGCACTCCAGCCTGGCAACAGAGTGAGACTCTACCTCAAAATAAATAAATAAATAAACTAAACTAAAATAAAACAAATTGCCCTACTCAGTAAAATCTACCTTTCCTTGCATTTACACAAATTATTTATATTTGATGAAAACTGAACGATTTACTGAGGCCCTGGGATTCTAGTTCCAGATATCATTAGCTATCCAAACTTCTATTCATGCTGTGTAATTATTCAAGGTGTAGCTTCTTACAAAAAGCTTAAATCACTGACATAGGAAAAGAGAAAAGGAGAAACATGTTGGAGAAATCACTTATCCCTGAAGGATGTAATAAAGGATTTATGAAGTGAATTGAGTGTGGAGGAAAAGTGATAATTTTAACAGCAGTCAGATTCCAAAAATTATATTATTATATAATCATATTATTTTGATTTTCATAAATTCTGTTATAATGTAATTATTAAATAACAACTATAATTATTTTTAAATAAAATTTTTTAATTGAAAAGAAAAAATTAATTTTCTAAAAATCTTATATAAACATGAATACCTGAGGTTGGTTAACTAGTAATTCAATATTCTAATATATGAACAGTCCCAGTATAAGGTAACATGACATAAAATGACATATAATCCCAATGACCGAATAAAAATGACAACTTCATTAAAACAGCATATTAACCAGTTGAGCACAGGACGAGGCTTAGATTGTATACACTGTTCTTTGGCATTCTAGGTCTAGCCCTGTCTGGGAACTAGATGATTTAACAAATCATAATGATGGATATTTGGCAAAGAAAAAAATATACATATATACACACTATTATGTTTGTTAGCTCCCAGTTAATATTCCTTGTTCCTGGGTCATCGTATTTTCTTTTTTTTTTTTATTATTATTATACTTTAAGTTTTAGGGTACATGTGCACAATGTGCAGGTTAGTTACATATGTATACATGTGCCATGCTGGTGTGCTGCACCCATTAACTCACCATTTAGCATTAGGTATATCTCCTAATGCTATCCCTCCCCTCTCCCCCCACCCCACATCAGTCCCCAGAGTGTGATGTTCCCCTTCCTGTGTCCATGTGTTCTCATTGTTCAATTCCCATCTATGAGTGAGAATATGCGGTGTTTGGTTTTTTGTCCTTGCGATAGTTTACTGAGAATGTTGATTTCCAATTTCATCCATGTCCCTACAAAGGACATGAACTCATAATTTTTTTATGGTTGCATAGTATTCCATGGTGTATATGTGCCACATTTTCTTAATCCAGTCTATCATTGTTGGACATTTGGCTTGGTTCCAAGTCTTTGCTATTGTGAATAGTGCTGCAATAAACATATGTGTGCATGTGTCTTTATAGCAGCATGATTTATAGTCCTTTGGGTATATACCCAGTAATGGGATGGCTGGGTCAAATCGTATTTCTAGTTCTAGATCCCTGAGGAATCGCCACACTGACTTCCACAATGGTTGAACTAGTTTACAGTCCCACCAACAGTGTAAAAGTGTTCCTATTTCTCCACATCCTGTCCAGTGCCTGTTGTTTCCTGACTTTTTAATGATTGCCATTCTAACTGGTGTGAGATGGTATCTCATTGTGGTTTTGATTTGCATTTCTCTGATGGCCAGTGATGATGAGCATTTTTTCATGTGTCTTTTGGCTGCATAAATGTCTTCTTTTGAAAAGTGTCTGTTCATATCCTTCGCCCACTTTTTGATGGGGTTGTTTGTTTTTTTCTTGAAAATTTGTTTGAGTTCTTTGTAGATTCTGGATATTAGCCCTTTGTCAGATGAGTAGGTTGCGAAAATTTTCTCCCATTTTGTAGGTTGCCTGTCACTAACTGGGAGGCACCCCCTAGTAGGGGCAGACTGACACCTCACACAGCCGGGTACTCCTCTGAGACAAAACTTCCAGAGGAACGATCAGACAGCAGCATTCGCAGATCATGAAAATCCGTGGTTCTGCAGACACCACTGCTGATACCCAGGCAAACAGGGTCTGGAGTGGACCTCTAGCAAACTCCAACAGACCTGCAGCTGAGGGTCTTGTCTGTTACAAGGAAAACTAACAAACAGAAAGGACATCCACACCAAAAACCCATCTGTACAACACCATCATCAAAGACCAAAAATAGATAAAACCACAAAGATGAGGAAAAAACAGAGCAGAAAAACTGGAAACTCTAAAAGCAGAGCGCCTCTCCTCCTCCAAAGGAACGCAGTTTCTCACCAGCAACGGAACAAAGCTGGATGGAGAATGATTTTGACGAGTTGAGAGAAGAAGGCTTCAGACGATCATACTACTCCGAGCTACAGGAGGAAATTCAAACCAAAGGCAAAGAAATTGAAAACTTTGAAAAAACTTTAGACGAATGTATAACCAGAATAACCAATACAGAGAAGTGCTTAAAGGAGCTGATGGAGCTGAAAGCCAAGGCTTGAGAACTACTTGAAGAATGCAGAAGCCTCAGGAGCCGATGCGACCAACTGGAAGAAAGGGTATCAGTGATGGAAGATGAAATGAATGAAATGAAGCGAGAAGGGAAGTTTAGAGAAAAAAGAATAAAAAGAAATGAACAAAGCCTCCAAGAAATGTGGGACTATGTGAAAAGACCAAATCTACGTCTGATTGGTGTACCTGAAAGTGACGGGGAGAATGGAACCAAGTTGGAAAACACTCTGCAGGATGTTATCCAGGAGAACTTCCCCAATCTAGCAAGGCAGGCCAACATTCAGATTCAGGAAATACAGAGAACACCACAAAGATACTCCTCGAGAAGAGCAACTCCAAGACACATCGTATTTTCATGATGATTCACAAGAAAAACTTTGTCTCTGAAGCTTGTAATCAAAACAGTAGACTAAAGAAGATTTAGGCAAATGACATACAGAAGTGAAGCAAAATGTTCCAATAGATTTATAGCATATAGGTATGAAATGTGTAATTTATACATAATTTAAAGAATAAAAGCTAAAGAGGAAAAAAAAAGGAATGTCTGAAGAGGGTATACCAAGGAGCTAGACATTCATAACTTCATGTTTTCAGGGAACTAATGCTAATAAATATGTCTGACGCCTTGTTCTGCTGAGGTAGATGAAGATGTTTGATCAAGTGGTTCTTCCTCTGCATGGTTACACAGAGCACAACTATGCACACGATAATCTAAAATTAACTTTGCAAAACAACTAACAGTTTATAGATAGATCATTAACATCCTTATCAAAACAACAACAATCTGACACCCACAGATTCATGTAACTTCTGTATTGAAAGGGGTGGAGAATTCACACCTAATTAATGGAATTTCGTATCTTTTTGATGAGTAAAGAAGGTAAGTTCTTCTCAAGGTTAGTCTTTGACTCTGATGTCTTAGTGATTTGAAATCAAAGGGATGGTTAATTAAATTAAAAATTAAATGAAAGGGTGGTCTATCTGACTCCTAGCAATATTAGAGGCTGGATATTGATAAAAGCCTGTCTTGATTTACAAACTTAATTCAGTTTACTAACTTTTCCTATTTATCGGCCTCTGCAGTTTATAAAGCCACTGATTAGCTATGCCAAATCCCCAAAGAATTTTCAACAAATACCATCAAAGAAGAGAATACGATCACGCTAATCAAAAAATACAAACCATTTCTTAAATCTTACAACTGGTCTTCTAGTAAAAAAAGAGACTACGTATTCACTGCCATTTTATGTGTTAGAAAAAAAATGAGGGTAAATTATTTTGCAAACCAACCATGGATCAACCTAATAATGATGTACTACAAGACATCATTCTAATATATTAGCTGTTGTTTCATAACATCAAATGTTATCCCTATAATTAACAAAAATACTCATCTTAATGTGCAATGGAGGTTTATTTCTTTATCCATTCATTCATTCCTTTATTCAGCAAACTTTTTGTGCTCACACAGTGCCAGGTACTATGTTAGATGCCAGGGACAAAAAGGTGAAAAGACATGGAGCCTATCTGGAGATGTAATAATTTAATACAGGAGAAAAAGTCATAAAAATAAACTACTATAAAAGTGCTCTCACTCTTGCTCGTGCTCTGTGTGTGTGTGTGTGTGTGTGTGTGTGTGTGTGTGTTCCTAACAGAGAAACTTCTTAAAAAGTGATTATGTAGTCAATTCCCAAATTTTTATTCCACATATGTTGTTACTTCACCTATTTACTTAATATCCTGATTTAAACTCATTCTAAAGTGTGAAAGTGAGAAATTGCTCACTCCCAACTCATAACTTTGCCACTGCTGAGGGACTTTTCCCTTGTATATATATAGATTTTAATCTCAATACCCAGAGGAAATAAGCATTTGAAAAGTGATTAACCACATTAATAATAGGAAAAAATAGACATTAATACAAAAATGGATAGAGATATTGAAGAATTATTTCCTTCTTATAATTTAATCTTTTTCCAAATTTTGAATTGATTCCTCACATAGAGTATATGCATGGACCTTTTGTCTTACAAATTGCATATTTATTTTATAGTGTGTTTGTCTTCATACTTTATGCCAGTCTTTCCTTTATGGGCTGTGCAAAGAAAGGCAATAAGAAACACTAAAAAGACAGAACTACTTCAAAATGTACAAACATATTAATAGATAGATCTCCTTGGAAGTTCCATTTCATATGTTTGAAGTGAATATACAAATTTTTCCCAAATAACTAGCCATTTTTTTAAACCATTTAAATAATACCTCTCTTTTTTCCAACTGACATCTTTATCTATTTCCAGACTTTTTAGTATTTCATAAGGGTAAATAAATATAAGAATGTATTTTTCTGCATTTCCAACTGAGGTACCGGGTTCATCTCACTAGGGCTTGTTGGACAGTGGGTGCAGCCCACACAGTGTGAGCTGAAGCAGGGCAGGGCATCGCCTCACCTGGGAACCACAAGGGATTGGGGAATTCCATTTCCTAGCCAAGGGAAGCCATGACAGACGGTACCTGGAAAATCAGGACACTCCCACGCTAATACTGCACTTTTCCAATGGTCTTAGCAAACGGCACACCAGGAGATTATATCCCGTGCCTGGCTCAGAGGGTCCCACGCCCACAGAGGCTCGCTCATGGCTAGCACACCAGTCTAAGATTGAACTGCAAGGCAGCAGCAAGGCTGAGGGAGGGGCGTCCACCACTGCTGAGGCTTGAGTAGGTAAACAAAGTGACCAGGAAGCTCGAACTGGGTGGAGCCCACAGCAGCTCAAGGTGGCCTGCCTGCCTCTGTAGACTCCACCTCTGAGGGCAGGGCATAGCTGAACAAAAGGCAGCAGAAACTTCTGCAGACTTAAACTTCCCTGTCTGACAGCTTTGAACAGAGTAGTGGTTCTCCCAGCACAGAGTTTGAGATCTGAGAACGAACAGACTGCCTCCTCAAGTGGGTCCCTGAGCCCAAGTAGCCTAAGTGGGAGACACCTCCCAGTAGGGGCCGACTGACACCTCACACAGGTGGGTGCCCCTCTGAGATGAAGCTTCCAGAGGAAGGATCAGGCAGCACCATTTGCCATTCTGTAGTAGTTGCTGTTCTGCAGACTCCGCTGGTGATACCCAGGCAAACGGGGTCTGGAGTAGACCTCCAGCAAACCTGCAGCTGAGGGTCCTGACTGTTAGAAGGAAAACTAACAAACAGAAAGGACATCCACACCAAAACCCCATCTGTATGTCACCATCATCAAAGACCAAAGGTAGATAAAACCACAAAGATGGGGAGAAACCAGAGCAGAAAAGCTGAAAATTCTAAAAATCAGAGTGCCTCTTCTCCTCCAAAGGAACGCAGCTCCTCGCCAGCAACAGAACAAAGCTGGACAGAGAATGACTTTGATGAGTTGACAGAAGTCGGCTTCAGATGATTGGTAATAACAAACTTCTCCGAGCTAAAGGAGGATGTTCGAACCCATGGAAAAGAAGCTAAAAACCTTGAAAAAGGATTAGATGAATGGCTAACTAGAATAAACAGTATAGAGAAGACCTTAAATGACCTGATGGAGCTGAAAATCATGGCCCGAGAGCTACGTGATACATGTACAAGCTTCAGTAGCTGATTCAATCAACTGGAAGAAAGGGTATCAGTGATTGAAGATCAAATGAATGAGATGAGGCAAGAAGACAAGGTTAGAGAGAAAAGAGTAAAAAGAAATGAACAAAGCTTCCAAGAAATATGGGACTACATGAAAAGACCAAATCTAAGTCTGATTGGTGTACCTGAAAGTGACGGGGAGAATGGAACCAAGTTGGAAAACACTCTGCAGGACATTATCCAGAACTTCCCCAACCTAGCAAGGCAGGCCAACATTCAAATTCAGGAAATACAGAGAATGCCACAAAGATACTCCTTGAGAAGAGCAGCTCCAAGACACATAATTGTCAGATACACCAAAGTTGAAATAAAGGAAAAAATGTTAAGGGCAGCCAGAGAGAAAGGTCGGGTTACCCACAAAAGGGATGCCCATCAGATTAACAATGGATCTTTTGGCAGAAACTCTACAAGCCAGAAGAGAGTGGGGGCCAATATTCAACATTCTTAAAGAAAAGAATTTTCAACCCAGAATTTCATATCCAGCCAAACTAAGCTTCATAAGTGAAGGAGAAATAAAATTCTTTACAGACAAGCAAATGCTGAGAGATTTTGTCACCAACAAGCCTGCCTTACAAGAGCTCCTGAAGGAGGCACTAAACATGGAAAGAACGACTGGTACCAGCCACTGCAAAAACATGCCAAATTGTAAAGACCATGGATGCTAGAAAGAAACTGCATCAACTAACGAGCAAAATAACCAGCTAACATCATAATGACAGGATAAAATTCACACTAACAATATTAACCTTAATTGTAAATGGGCTTAATGTTTCAACTAAAAGACACAGACTGGCAAATTGGATCAAGAGTCAAGACCCATTAGTGTGCTGTATTCAGGAGACCCATCTCACATGCAGAGACACACATAGGCTCAAAATAAAGGGATGGAGGAAGATCTATCAAGCAAATGGAAAACAAAAAAAAGCAGGGGTTGCAATCCTAGTCTCTGATAAAACAGACTTTAAACCAACAAAGATTCAAAGAGACAAGGAAGGCCATTACATAATGATAAAGGGATCAATTCAACAAGAAGAGCTAACTATCCTAAATATATATGCACCCAATACAGGAGCACCCAGATTCATAAAGCAAGTCCTTAGAGACCTACAAAGAGACTTAGACTCCCACACAATAATAACACCCCACTGTCAACGTTAGACAGATCAACGAAACAGAAAGTTAACAAGGATATCCAGGACTTGAACTTAGCTGTGCACCAAGTGGACCTAATAGACATCTACAGAACTCTCCACCCCAGATCAACAGAATATACATTCTTCTCAGCACCGCATCACACTTATTACAAAATTGACCACACAGTTGGAAATAAAGCACTCCTCAGCAAATGTAAAAGAACAGAAATGATAACAAACTGTTTCTCAGACCACAATGCAATCAAATTAGAACTCAGGATCAAAACCGCTCAACTACATGGAAACTGAACAACCTGCTCCTGAATGACTACTGAGTACATAACGAAATGAAGGCAGAAATAAAGATGCCCTTGAAACCAATGAGAGCAAAGACACCACATACCAGAATCTCTGGGACACATTTAAAGCAGTGTGTAGAGGGAAATTTATAGCACTAAATGCCCACAAGAGAAAACAGGAAAGATCTAAAATTGACACTCTAACATCGCAATTAAAAGAACTAGAGGAGCAAGAGTAATCACACTCAAAAGCTAGCAGAAGGCAAGAAATAACTAAGATCAGAGCAGAACTGAAGGAGATAGAAACACAAAAAAACCCTGCAAAAAATCAATGAATCCAGGGGCTGGTTTTTAGAAAAGATCAACAAAGTTGATAGACTGCTAGCAAGACTAATAAAGTAGAAAAGAGAGAAGAATCAAATAGACGCAATAAAAAATGATAAAGGGGATATCACCACCAATCCCACAGAAATACAAACTACCATCAGAGAATACTATAAACACCTCTATGCAAATAAACTAGAAAATCTACCAGAAATAGATAAATTCCTAGACACATACACCCTCCCAAGACTAAACCAGGAAGAAGTTGAATCCCTGAATAGGTCATTATCAGGCTCTGAAATTGAGGCAATAATTAATAGCCTACCAACCAAAAAAAGTCCAGGATGAGATGGATTCCCAGCCAAATTCTACCACAAGTACAAAGAGGAGCTGGTACTATTCCTTCTGAAACTATTCCAATCAGTAGAAAAAGAGGGAATCCTCCCTAACTCATTTTATGAGGCCAGCATCATCCTCATACCAAAGCCTGGCAGAGACACAACAAAAAAAGAGAATTTTAGACCAATATCCCTGATGAACCTCAGTGCAAAAATCCTCAATAAAATACTGGCAAACCGAATCCAGCAACACATCAAAAAGCTTATCCACTGTGATAAAGTGGGCTTCATCCCTGGGATGCAAGGCTGGTTCAACATATGCAAATCAATAAATGTAATCCAGCATATAAACAGAACCAAAGACAAAAACCAAACGATTATCTCAATAGATGCAAAAAAGGCCTTTGACAAAATTCAACAGCACTTCCTGCTAAAAACTCTCAGTAAATTAGGTATTGCTGGGACATATCTCAAAACAATAAGAGCTATTTATGACAAACCCACAGCTAATATCATACTGAATGAGCAAAAACTGGAAGCATTCCCTTTGAAAACTGGCACAAGACAGGGATGCCTTCTCTCACCACTCCTATATTGTCCCTGTTTGCAGATGACATGATTGTATATTTAGAAAACTCTACCATCTCAGCCCCAAATTTCCTTAAGCTGATAAGCAGCTTCAGCAAAATCTCAGTATACAAAATAAATGTGCAAAAATCACAAGCATTCCTATACACCAATAACAGACTAACAGCCAAATCATGAGTGAACTCCCATTCACAATTGCTCCAAAGAGAATAAAATACCTAGGAATCCAACTTACAAGGGATGTGAAGGAACTCTGCAAGGAGAACTACAAACCAATGCTCAATGAAATAAAAGAGGATACAAACAAATGGAAGAACATTCCATGCTCATGGGTAGGAAGAATCAATATTGTGAAAATGGCCATACTGCCCAAGGTTATTTATAGATTCAATGCCATCCCCATCAAGCTACCAATGACTTTCTTCACAGAATTGGAAAAAACTACTTCAAAGTTCATATGGAAACAAAAAAGAGCCTGCATTTTCAAGACAATCCTAAGCCAAAAGAACAAAGCTGGAGGCATCATGCTACCTGACTTCAAACTATACTACAAGGCTACTGTAACCCAAATAGCATGGTACTGGTACCAAAAAAGAGATATAGACCAATGGAACAGAACAGAGCCCTCAGAAATAATGCCGCGCATCTACAACCATCTGATCTTTGACAAACCTGACAAAAAAAAGAAATGGGGAAAGGATTCCCTATTTAATAAATGGTGCTGGGAAAACTGGCTAGCCATATGTAGAAAGCTGAAACTGGATACCTTCCTTACACCTTATACAAAAATTAATTCAAGGTGGATTAAAGACTTACATGTTAGACCTAAAACCATAAAAACCCTAGAAGAAAACCTAGGCAATACCATTCAGGACATAGGCATGGGAAAGGACTTCATGACTAAAACACCAAAAGCAATGGCAACAAAAGCCAAAATTGACAAATGGGATCTAATTAAACTAAAGAACTTCTGCACAGGAAAAGAAACTACCATCAGAGTGAACAGGCAACCTACAGAATGGGAGAAAATTTTTACAATCTACCCATCTTACAAAGGACAAATATCCAGAATCTACAAAGAACTTAAATTTCCAAGAAAAAATCAAACCACCCATCAGAAAGTGGGCAAAGGATATGAACACACACTTTTCAAAAGAAGACATTTATGCAGCCAAAAGACACATGAAAAAATGCTCATCATCACTGGCCATCAGAGAAATGCAAATCAAAACCACAATGAGATACCATCTCACACCAGTTAGAATGGTGATCATTAAAAAGTCAGGAAACAACAGGTGCTGGACAGGATGTGGAGAAACAGGAACACTTTTACACTGTTGGTGGGACTGTAAACTAGTTCTACCATTGTGGAAGACAGTGTGGTGATTCCTCAAGGATCTAGAACTAGAAATACCATTTGACCCAGAAATCCCATTACTGGGTATATATCCACAGAATTATAAATCATGCTGCTATAAAGACACATGCACACGTATGTTTATTGCTGCACTATTCACAATAGCAAAGATTTGGAACCAACCCAAATGTCCATCAATGATAGACTGGATTAAGAAAATGTGGCACATATACACCATGGAATACTATGCAACCATAAAAAAGGATGAGTTCATGTCCTTTGTAGGGACATGGATGAAGCTGGAAACCATCATTCTGAGCAAACTATTGCAAGAACAGAAAACCAAACACCGCATGTTCTCACTCATAAGTGGGAACTGAACAATGAGAACACTTGGACACAGGGTGGGGAACATCACACATCGGGGCCTGTTTGGGGTTGTGGGTGGGGAGGCATAGTATTAGGAGAAATACCTAATGTAAATGATGAGTTAATAGGTGTAGCACACCAGCATGACACATGTATACATATGTAACAAACCTGCATGTTGTGCACATGTACCCTAGAACTTAAAGTATAATTTAAAAAAAAAGAATGGGTTTTAAGCTATAGGTAAAAACCCTCATAAGAACAAAAATAAAATGCAAAACTTGAAAAAATATGAAACAGAATAGCAATAAGCCTTATCATAATACAAACTGAAACATAGACTACAGACTAAAAACTAGTATACAAACAGAACTCTCCCCAAGTCAATGCGAAAATGACAGTAAAACAGAAAAATATGAAAGAGATCTTTTTAAACATTTTACAGGAGACAACAGTTCAACAAGCATGAAGAGAGATGCTCAGACTTGTTGGCAATCAGACAGTGGTAGGATGGATACCTAAAGTGTGATGAGTATGCCCCAGGAAATGTTTCACAGCAGGGAGAAGCAATGGACTGGATGTATACATCAAAGCCAAGATGGATCTTTAAGATGTAGAAAGAAGGGGAAAATGTAATAAAGAATATGTAAGTTTTGACACACTCGAAGTAACAGCACACATATTATAAGACATATTCAACCAAAGAATATACATTAGAAAAGTTGCCTATGTAGTAAAAGGGAAATGGAGTGGGGAAGGGGGATAAAAGGTAAAATAAAATACATACAATACAAAGTGAAAAATATGACACATTCAAAACAATAGTATACATATTATATACTTATTATTTATATCTATGTATACACACACTAAATACATTAAAATAAAGAAAGGAAACTATATTTTTAGCTAATTACTATAGTTGTATAGCTAATGTACTGTACTCTAAATACTTTGACTTTTAATTATATTGTCTTGTTACTGCATCGGTTTTATTTACTCCTTGCTAATATTTATCCCCCTCTTTTTTTTGAGACAGGGTCTTGCTTTGTCGCCCAGCCTAGAGTGCAGTGGTGTGACTCTAGCTCACTACAGCCTCTGATCTCCCAGGCACAAATGAACCTCCTGCCTCAGCCTCCCACTGTCAGGACTGCAGGGATGCGCCACTACAATCAGTGAATAGTTTTAAAATTTATTTTCGTGCGGAGACCAGGCCTTACTATGTTGCCCAGGCTGGTTTTAAACTACTGGGCTCAAGCTATCCTCCTGCCTTGGCCTTCCAAAGTGCCGGAATTGCAGGCAAGAGCCACCATGCCCAGCTTCTTCTCGCTTTTAACTTTATTTGTACATTGCCTTAATCTTTCAGAACCATGTTTAACAATGAACATAATAATGGCTGTTTTATGTAATTTTTAAATTAAATTTTAATTAAAATTGTAATTTTTAAAAACAATTACAAATTAAAATGCAACAGATGGGTAGTTTTCAAGTATTATCTGTGAGAATTTTGAGGAAATTAGCATCTTGTAAACATATCCATGACCTCATCATGCTCCTAGTTCCCTGATGGAGACACATAACTATGATAGTAAACAGCCAGTTGATTCAAGAAAAAGCATTGGTTGCCAGTGAATCTTGGATGAACGGTACCCATGCTGCAGGCATTGAGTTCAGAAGAGCCTGGGATAGATCCTGTGGAAAACGTTTTTACTGAACATTATTCACGCTGCAATCTACAAAGAAGTCTTGTCTGTCTGAGCCATGGGGTCTGGTGGGCACAAGAAAAAAAGTCACTCACCACTCAGTAGAACCCAATAGCTTGTATGAACACTAAAGTAAACCATCAAAATCACACCAAGTCTATTTCACACCCACTGAGATGGCTACTATAAAACAAAATAACAAGTGTTGGTGAAGAGGCGAAGAAACTGGAACACTTGTGCATGTTGGTAAGAATGTAGAATGGTACAGTCACTGTAGAAAACAGTATGGAGGTTCTATAGAAAACAAAAAATAGAATTACTATGTGACCCAGCAATTATGCTTCTGGGTAAGTAATTGAAGGCAGAGACTTGAAGAGATATAGTTGTAAACCCATGTTAATAACAACATTATTTGCAAAAGCAAAATTTGGAAGCAATCTACATGTGTATCCATGAATGAATGGATATGTGGTATATATAATCCATTATGTAATGTGGTATATATATAAAATGGAATATTATTCAGCCTTAAAAAGAAAGCCAATTCTGACAAATGCTACAACATGCATGTACTTTGAGGACATTTTTATATTTGAGGACATATTTATATTTCTATTGTGCAGAGTAGGGTAGTGATGAAAAGACAAATACTCTATGATTCCACCTATATAAGACACCTAGAGTAAAAAAAGAAACACAGAGACAGAAAGTGAGATGGTGGTTTTTAAGGGTTGGGGGAGGGAAGAAAGAAGAGTTAGAGTGTAATGGGTACAGAATTTCAGTTTTTCAAGATGAAAAGAGCTCTTGAATAGATATTACCGCAATTTAAAATAAAAAAATCTAAAACTCACATCAGGGACTTCTATCAAGGCATATTTAATAGCAGAGAAAGACACGTTCTCAAAAAGAAACTACCAAAAATTGTAAGGAAGGACTTGGAATGGGGCAATTTGAGGATGTAAAGAACTGGGTCTATTAAGACAAAATTATTTCAGAAAAAAAGCTTAAATGAATAATAGAATTGAGATTTCTAGAAGCCAAATATGTGATCTGAAATAAGTGAGGTGATCTCAAAATACAGCATGTATTACTGTATCAATGGGCCTCTAGGCTCTGAAGGTAGACTGCCAGGTCTAAAACTAAGCTCAGCCCTTATCAGCAGCTAGCATTAGCATATAACATTAGTTGTTGATATTATATTCAAACAATATTTATTATTAACACTATTAAGCAAAATGAGAAAAATGAATATTGTGAGTGAAAAGACAAGCAATGTGAATGGATTCAGGAAATCTAGATCCAAACGTGAGTTCCAGAGGAAAATAGGTTGAGGAGAAAAAATAATAATAATAAAAGACAATTTCTGGGCTGAAGAATAATTCAAAATGTTAAGATTGAAACACGTCCTGGTGACATTTCTAAACTCCAAGTTTAAGAGAAAATGTCACAAGCTTCCAGAAACTGGAAGTTATTTACTTACAAAGAAAGAAAATCATATCTGTATCAGGGCCCTCTCAACTGAAACATTAAATATACAAAGCAGTGGAACAAACAAACAAAAACAAAGAAAATATAAATAAATAAAAAGAAGAAACAAAATAAAACAAAGAACAAAGAAACAAAACATGTGATCTTAGGACCAATACCCAAGCCATCATATCATTTATCTGTTAACTACAAAGATTTAAGCTCTGTATTGTGGCCTTGTCCTTTTGGGGTGTTTGTCATTTTCTTCTGCTACAGAATCCTGTCTACAAAAAAATCACACTCATTTTGCTAATATTCATTGCACGTTCAGTGTTTGAAGAATCATTATATTCCCCCTCAAATACTCCTCCTAAATGTAATTGTCATAATATTCTAGAAAACCCAAAAGTATAGGATTTGATAAAGCTATCAGTGACTGTCAGTGGTCCAGTAGTATGGGAAGATAACTGAATAGGTGAGGAACAGGGGATTTCTTTAGAGCAGTGACACTCTTCTGTATAATGTGGTAATGGGAAACTCAAGATACTAAGCATTTGTCAAAACTCATACAACTTAACAGCATGTTATGCCATTAAAAGTAAGCCATTTAAAAAGATTATTTAGGAGTTTTGAAGTATGCCAGGAAGAAACGCAGAATCTGACCAATCAATGCAAATGTATTACAAATGTATGAAACAACCTCATAGAGGGATGAGTGGAAATAAGATATTGACCTAGGAAAATGGGGAAATGAGATGGAGTCTGTAAAACTAAAGGGAAAAGGAACTGCACATAAGCACTGTACTCTGCTTACTAAAGCTGTTTCCTACAGGGGTATAGGTCTACAATTCTGAAAGCACTATCCACATCTACAAAAATTAAATGATTAATTAAATGGTTAGGGGATGGAACCATTTTAATGAAATGTTATATAGAAATCAGGTTTCTCACTGTTGGAGTGAAAGATTACAGTTAAGCTAATGGAGAAGACTGGAATGATCCCTGTGGTAATAGACTGTAGTTGGAAATAATATAAAATTGTATTTAGATCAATTTAGATACAGATGATTGCATATACAAATATTTATAGATATGTGTATATTCACGGATCTGTACATAGACTCAGGTCTCTTAGCTCTGTCAGCTGAGAGGCCCAGCAAGCAACACAGCGCTCAGTTGTCGCTTCTAGTATTATTCTCCAATAAAAGAACCAGTGGTCTTTGGAGAAATGGCTGATTCTAGGACTTGGTCTTGCAATCTACAAGAGCCTGGGACATCTTGTAGGGCTGAAGTCAGAAAGTGGTTAAATAAATAAATTCCCACAATAACGGGGATACATCAGGTGATACAGGTGCTGAGAGTTCCCAGTGCCCAAAGCTGGAACAACTTGAGCAACAAAACAAATAGAGTACTATTGAATTATAACCCACATTACAAGATAAATATGAACGAGCCCATACTAATATAAATAAATGGTTGAATAAAGAAATAAATGTGAGAATAGATAAACATCCCATGCTAAAGAATTCCAAATGATTTACATAGATCCTCCACCCTTACGGAGGTGGACCATGATTTCTCACTCTTTGAGCGTGGGCTGCACACAGTGGATTTCTTCTGAAAAGTACAATAAGGGCATAAGGGACAGCAACTTTCCAGGGATATGGGAAGGAACTTGACAACTTTATCAAGTCTGGTGATTAAATTTACTATCAACCATGACCTTGCATTTTGATACTACGGACTCTTGACATGATGTGATAACAATGGGACTTCTGTGGTCTTATTCTCCAACATATTACCCCAATCTATTCATTAAAAAAAAAGCATCAGATTAAATACCAATTAATGGACTTTCTAAAAAATACCTGATCAGTATGCCTTAAAACTGTCATGATCACCAAAAACAAGAAAAGACTGGGAAACTGTCACAACCAAGAGGAGGCTAGGAAGGCCTGAGTACTACAACAGAAAATGACATTAGTCAAAAACCAAGGAAATCCGGATAAGGTATGGACTCAGTTACTAATAGCGGACAATACTGGTTCATTAATTGTGACAAATGTACTATCCTAATGTAAGATGTTAATAACAGGGGAAAATGAGTGCGAGGTATATAGGAACTCCCTGTGCTATCTTTGCAATAATTACCTAAATCTGAAACTGTTCTAAAATAAGGCAGTTAATTAAATAAATTTTTAAAAGCTGAAAGCTGCTCTCTCTATATATAAATAGGATATTATAAAATAAAATATATATTATAAAATACATTATGTATATTTTTGTATAATTCCCACATGTAATGAGAATTTATCAAATTGAATCTGACAAAGTCAGAACAATTAATAACTGTAAGAACTGTCTGATCTTTATTCATTTTTAATATAATAGAGCATAACTTTCAATATTTTAATTAAATAAAACTTTCTTTTTGTGTCTGGTATGTCCAATACTTATTTTGTTAATTTTTTTCATATTTTATCAATTAAACCTTAAGCTATGCTTAAGGCAGAGCATGCAAATAATAAATAAAAAGATTCAGGACCATATAGGAATCATTTTGAATCTAATCAACAGCAACAGAAAAATTATTTTACACGTGTGTGGCCCTAATCACTGCCATGAAGGTCTAGTTTTATCTTTTGCCTCAGAAAAAGACTAGAACATAAAAATATTTCAAGCTACATAGATGGTTTTCTGGTATTAAAATCCTCCATAGTTACAATAAAATATTTTTAAATATCTTTAAAAAAATGCAAAGGAGTGGCTTGAATGTAGAATAATATCTGAATCTAGATTAATATATATAATTATTTAAATCATTTAAAATATTAAAAATTTGGAAAAAAATGAATAGAAAAGTTATATTCTTTAAACTGCAAACATTTTGAAATGTTTAAAGTTTATACATATGTTAATTATATTTTGAATTTTTAAAAATAAAATGAAATCAGTGTAGACTATTTTAAATTTACATAAAATCTTGTCTACAGAAATATCTTGCAAACAACTATTGTTCTTGTAGAAACACCTGTATCAGTGGCTCTTACATTTATAGGAAATTTTCTTCCCTGAGATAACAATTATGAAGGTTAGATCAATATACACATTGGGTAGACAGGTGTAATTTTAGACACACATTTTATAAAATCGTTTTAAACAGACAGAATGTCCTCCCATTCTTTACTAGAATAGTGTTCTTTAAATCTGAAATATTTATTTACTGACACTTTTCTTTAAAGATTTGGGCCAATACGCGACTCAAAGGTGAAGGAGGAATTTAAATGCAAATCATGAAGATCAAAGGAGCTGAAGAGGTAGAAAACATATTTAGTAATCATTTTCGTTTTTACCATACCAGTCTTTCTCTGTTTTTCAGGGTTTCCAATTACAGAACCATAAACTCATTTATATTATATATGATAGAAAGTTTAGTTTCTCTTTCATTCACACAAACACACAAATATGATATAAATATCCCTGTGTGTGTGTGTGCGCGCGCGTGTGTGTGTGTTTGCCATATAACTGCTGGCAAAGGTCCTTCAAGGGTCTTCCTATGGAAATAGAAACCACATTCTCACCCTGGCCATTATTTGCCCCGTGTCTATCTACGCAGTGGTCACAGTTCCCATGCATGACTCTCACTGAGCCTTTCTACTCTCCACACAGGTGTTCATTTTTTTTTCTCCATGTTCAAATGGTCATTTTCTGCTATGATCATGAGTGGAAGTTAATAAAGCAACATCTGACAGCTGCCTCTAGATCTTCAAAATAGTTAATGGAGTTAAAAACTTTTCACAATGTCCTAAAGCATGTCCAATAAGCCATCTAACTGACATGACTGCTGACCAAAATTTGACTTATCAAGTGATCTTATGAAATCAATACCAAAATATGACACTAAGAGGCTGTCGTGTTAAAAGGGCTCAGAGGCCCTCTGCCCAGCTTCATTTCCTATCATGCTTCTCCTCACTCCTGCTCCAGTCACACATTCCCTTTCAAAGAGTCTTCCAAGATCCCTCCCATCTCAGGACATTTATAGGAAATACTCTTTGTCTTTCCCCATTTCAAACTCCTTAATTTCTACACATTTCAGCGGAATCACGTCCTCATGGGAGACTTCACTGACCCCCTCAACAAAGGCATGCCTCCCTGCCATACACTCTGAGAGCAGGATATACTTCTCCTTCTTAGAACTTACTACACTTACATACAGTTTTCCCTGGTATGATAACCTGATAAATATGTCTCTTTGATTAGATAAAAATAATATAAGGATAGAGAAAATCTGATAAGGAGTACCTAACACAGTGTCCTGCACATAAAAAGTGTTCAATAAATAACTGCAAGTGGAATAACTGTATCTACATATACATATATGTGTGCAGAGGCACTACAAGTGTATTATGTAACAGATACTGAGAGTGCATGGAATGTAAAGAATGTAATTTTAAAATGTGTTTATTATAAAGCATCCAAAGTTATTCAGTTTTCTCTTTGAAATGTTCACAACAGCCTTTGGATATTGCAAGTTTGTGGGAGAAAGAGAAAACATATCAGGAATGCAATCGTTGGAATTGCAGAAAAGCAATATTTAGTGATTGGCTTTTTCTCTTCAAATATCACTTTGGAGAAGCCTTTTCAGAGATTTCACAATGGGCTCCATTCTTATTCATGTTGAATCAACTTATTTTTTTATAGCACCTTTCACTTCTCTTTTCAAAATCATAGTTGTTCATTGTCTGTCTTCCCATCACAATTTAAGATTCATGAGGACAAGCCCTTTCTCCACTTCATTCATTTCTGGATTTCCCATGCCTAAAACAGAGCATTGTGAAGGCACTAAATAAATATTTGTTTAATCAATTAATTTCAACTGAATGAATTAAGGCATTTCATGGAACCGTAACCACTGGCTAAAAGTTGACTCAAAACTTCCCTATCCAACTATTAGATTTCAGATTCTTTCTCTGATATAGGTAAAAAATAATCTTAATTAGTTTAAATTGCATAACTAAATTGCACAAGTGTGTTTTTCCTAAACAGTGAATTGTTTCATTTATATAGGTGATTTTCCTGAGGCCTACTATCATTGTTCTCAATCTTACATAACACAAAAAAGAGTAAGCATTGTCTATAACAGACAATAGCCAATGGTGCTCATTGCTCTGACAAAGTTATATTCAGAATGACTCATACCAGGTCCTTACTATACTGTATAGAAAAGGCTCACTAACCTAATTAAAACCCCAATCCATGACATTCAAGATGATTTCCCACTTAGTGGTTGACGGCTGATTTTCACTGTCTTTCACACTACATTTGGTTCCTGAAGGAGAAAAAAAATTCATATGGTAGAACATAGAAGAACAATGGGAAAAAAATTAAAAATGAAAAGTCCTTAGGAAGCACCTGACAGGAAGAGTAATAAGTAAAGGCAGCAAGGTCAAAAGCAAGGTGTCAGTTATGAATGATTGTATCTGTCCCGTGGCACACTGTCATTCATGAAGGTTGATAACCATTCAATGCAAACAGAAGAACAGTATTTTATGGCAAAATTATTGGACATAACTCAGCTCACTTGTCTTCCTTGAGGGGTGGGGAATAATGAGAGAGAAAATAAAACAAATGTATGCATGTGAAACAGCAACTGTGTATAAAGGAACAACAAATTCCAAGCCAAGATTCTTGTACCAATTTCTCTTCCCAGAGAACACCTGCATACATTGGGTATAAATGAATAAAAGTCTTTTGAGGAGACTTTTCATTTATTCATTTATTCATTTGCTAAAAGCAAAATGTTCAACGTGAAATTTTCTGAAAACCAATACTATCTAACAGTACATAAAAATAAAATATAGAAATATGTTACTACTCAGAAAAGTAGATACTGTATACATATAAGGGAATGGGAGAATTTTCTGGCTTGAATAAATTGCTGGATTCTCCAAAATAGAAATGCTATTTTGTATTTCCTTAACAATAGACAGGTCAAAATATCCAAAATTTACTCTCAAAATATACTAATGAATTAGAAAGACATACTGAAAAAAAAGAAGTACAAACCTAAAAAATGAACCTTATGCTAAAACAACAAAGCATTAAAGGAAGAATTAAGTCTATAACAAAAGAGAGAAGTCTAGCCATTAATTCAGGCAGGATGGGAATTAAGTAGGATAAAAATTGGTTTACTATTCATGGGGTCTGGGGAGGGAAAGAGTTAGGAAAAATAGCTAATATATGATGGGCTTAATACATAGGTGATGGGTTGACAGGTACAGCAAACTACCATGGCACACATTTATCTATGTAACAAACCTTCACATCCTGTACATGTACACCAGAACTTGAAATAAAAATAAATATTAAAAAATGGCTTATTAACTAAAGATTAGAATCCCAACATGATAAATTTATTTTTTTCTTACTTACTCAACCCATATATGGAGCATCAAGTCTACATTAGGCACCCTTCTATTTGCTGGTAAAGTGTTATAATAATAGAAATACACCTTAAATTTATGCTTGTTTTACACAAACTCGAACGAGGCATATTTAACTTGCTCAATACATTTTAATACTCCTTAGCGCAGGTGAGGACACATATAATGAAACCTGCACAGATACAATCCACATTAAGGTCATATTTTCATTCAAATCCAATTAATATTAAGTGTCTTTTATGTGTCAATAGAACTGGGTGTCACATGGGAAAATAAGAATACATGATTTAAGGAGCTCACAGATAAAAGGCAATGAAAACACGTAACGATACTTGTGTGTGAGCAAATTTTATTATATTATAGTAAAAAGGGAGAGTACTTTAGTGGGCTCTCAGTGAAATGAAGGACCTGCATGAAATTAGCAAGGTGTAATAAAGTGTGTAGCACTTGAAGTGGGCCTTGGAAAGTGAACAGGATACCAGCAAGAGCATAAAGAAAATGAGGAGGCCAGGCATGGTGGCTCACGCCTGTAATCCCAGCGCTTTGGGAGGCCAAGGTGGGTGGATCACGAGGTCAGGAGATCGAGACCATCCTGGCTAACAGTGAAACCCCATGTCTACTAAAAATACAGAAACAAAATTAGCCGGGCGTGGTGGTGGGTGCCTGTAGTCCCAACTACTCGGGAGGCTGAGGCAGAAGAATGGCATGAACCCAGGAGGCAGAGCTTGCGGTGAGCCGAGATTGCGCCACTGCACTCCAGCCTGGGTGACAGAGTGAGACTCTGTCTTAAAAAAAAAAAAAAAGAAAGAAAATGAGGAAATTCCAAGCAAAGAAACCAAGAAACTGCATGATTGAAGGCACCGGAATATGGAAGTGTTTGAATATTTTGGAACCTTGAATAGTCTGAGATGTTGAGAACATCAATAGTGAGTTAAAGACCTTAAGAAGTCATGACTAGGTACATAGGCCATATTCTGAAAGTGTCTATGACAAGGATTTGTGGGATGGGTGAGCGCAGGAATCTTAAAGATGGTAGGGAATTTGGGGAGGTGGAGCTGAGGGGCCTGAGAGTAGGCAGGGCCTTGGAATAATAAGTGGGAGAATTGAAGGGTCACAATGAAGATCTAGTTGACATTAGATATCATAAATTCATTAATGGAACTGATCAATATGAGCTCAATATCAAGAACTAGAAATCAGATGAAGATAATTGAACATATGGGGGTAAAATATCTAGGATAGGGCTGAGAATATAGGGGGCTATAGCAAGTATCAAAAAACCCACAAGATTTGCAGCAACTGGACACAGGCTCTGAGTACCAAGTGACTCTATTTGTTTTGTTTTGAGATGGAATCTCACTCTGTTGCCCAGGCTGGGGTACAATGGCACGGCCTCAGCTCACTGCAACCTCCACCTCCCAGGTTCAAGTGATTCTCTGGCTTCAGCCCTCTGAGTAGCTGGGATTACAGGTGTGTGCCACCAAGCCTGGTTAATTTTTGTATTTTTAGTAGAGATGGGGTTTCATCATGTTGGCCAGGCTGGTCTTAAACTCGTGACCTCTGGCGATCTGCCTGTCTAGGCCTCCTGAAGTGCTGGGATTACAGGTGTGAGCCACCGCACCCAGCCTAAGTGACTCTATTTGACTCCCAGTCACATCACACTAGTATGTGACTTTGGGCAAGTCACTCAATTTATTCTGGCTTTGTTTTCCTTAGTTGTAAAATGAAGATAATAGTAATACGTATTTACAGTCCCTTAATTCAAGCCTTTGTGGTCAAGTGTGTTTTTAAATTCAGAATTGCTTAAACTTTAGAAAGTTTTTATAGAACACATACCATATACTAGGTGTAATAACCACATAAGTTTGTAATAGCAGTTCCATAATAAGATACAGGAATACTTCCAAAGTAAAATATATGGCTATTTATGTTCAATGGAATAAATTCAGACTACAAATAGGCTCACATCAGTTTTTGCCAAATTTGATGGCAAGTGAGTTACAATTTTTTTAAAAAGCTTCAGAGCTTTTTAGACTTTGAATTTATGGTTATTTTTGTAGAATAGATTTTATGCAAATCTAAAATAGTCTACAGTTAATTTCATTTTATTCTGAAAATACAAAATGGGATTAACTTATACGTAAACTTTAAATATTTCACTATGCTTGTGGTTTAAATAATGTAACTTTTTTATTACCTGATTTTTTTTCAAATTTTTGACATTTCAAATGATTGAAAGAGTTTCTGGATAGGCGTGTGTGGACTTTAGCACCTAAACCATAAGGTTGTGATAATTAAAAGAGATAATAAGTGTGAAGGATTTTGGAGAGCATCTGGACCTGGAAGCACTCAGTAGTTCCTGTGGTGGTGATGATGGTGGTGTTTATGAAGGAAAAGAAGAGGCAGAGATTAGGAGAATAAGAGGCATTTGGGGTTACCGTGAGATAGAAAAGTCATTTGAGAAATAAAATGGCAGAAGATCGTATTCAGGGATTAAAATTTCAGAGTTAAAGATTTCAGAATGAGATCAGAACAATTTCAGGTGAAGAAGACTTTTCTGAAGCAGTTTCCTAGGTTCAGGTCTAAGAGAAGAAAAAAGAGGAAGTCAGATAAACCTATGCGTGAGCTTCATAAAGAAGGAAAACCTTTGATGAAATTAATTAAACATGGAGCTTGCCATGAAATCTCAGTGAAACGCTTGGAGATCATCCACCCATCTCCTAACTGCCAACACCTCATCTCTCAAAGCTTCCCTGCCCACCGCAAGGAGAAACTAAGGCAGTAGAGGAAAGTGACGCTGGGTCAAACTGTTCTTTATTCTGTCCACAAGGTGGGAACGTTGATGCTGGTCAGAGATTCTGGACAGGTTAAGAGAGGCAAAGTATTTAAAGCTCTTGATGCTTCTAGCTCAGGAAATTAGTGTATGCAAATTGAGATTTAGGCTGCATTCATATGTGTATACAGTGATATGCAGCATACATGAGCTTCTCACTGGGATTGCATTCAAGGCAAATTCCATGTCTTAAATCTCTGTGTTCCTCTATCAAAGATGCATCCTACACAGAAGATGCTCAGTAAACTGCAAAATGATTGGGACTCTTTTAGCCCTCATGTAGGTATGTTCTATATATAAATTATAATAATATTAACCCCAAAATAGATGTAACTATACTAGGATCTTACACACAGTCTATATAACGCCAATAATAACCCCTAAAAGACCTATTATTTATCCATTTTACAAATAAGGAAATTGAGGCTCAGACTACTTAGGGGATGAGGCCAAAAATACATTGCAGGAAATTTAAGAGATTGAACCCAGATTTGTTTGAATTTGATGTCCATGCTACCATCCACTACTGGGAACTAGAGAGCTAAATTAACAAGAGGCCATCTGCGAGACACGGTTTAAGCCAGTGTTAGGCAATTGTCATATTTCTCTTTAAAATGGCAATAACAACACTCACTCTATAATCTATTATCTGGACATTTTAACTGCTGAAACACCAGGGTGAGAATTAAACATAAAATTTTTATTTGGTTTAGCCTCTCAATTTATTATGTATATAAAAATATGATAGCCATGCTCATTAAGGTTTAATATTATGAAATAGCTGTGTATGTCTCTTAAAGCCTTGGGCAACAGGACTGAGACCCAAATGCCCATGAATAGTGGATTAATTACTCAGCAATAAATGGTAAGACATTTACTAAGAACAAGGATGCCATACAGAAAGAAAAATTATTGATTTTATTAATTCATATCCTTGTTCTAAGGATTAAAAATGGAGGAACTAGAATATAAAATATAAAACTAAGCAACAAAACTGGTTAAGAGAAAATTCATGTAAAAATAAAGCAAATCCTAGTGCACTGACCTAGGTGTCAGCATCGACATTCATCACAGCGACAGTCATTATGGAAAAGAAACTGCAAATATACACATGCACATACAACACACATTTATATAATTGAAAAGAGGAAGCTAATTAGAAAAGTGTTACGAGACCACATTTAAAAGGAAAAAAAAATATGAAAACCTACCCATAGACTTAAGATGCCAGAATTTATTTTCACTTATCAAAGCCTGAATGTTTTTGTTTGTTTGTTTGTTTGTTTTGAGATGGAGCCCAGGCTGGAGTGCAGTGGCGTGATCTCGGCTCACTGCAACCTCTACCTCCCAGGTTCAAGTGATTCTCTAGCCTCAGCCTCCCGAGAAGCTGGGACTACAGGCATGCCCCACCATGCCCAGCTAATTTTTTGTGTTTTTAGTGGAGACGGGGTTTTACCATGTTGGCCAGGCTGGTCTCAAACTCCTGACCTCAAATGATTCACCCACCTCAACCTCCCAAAGTGCTGGGATTACAAGCATGAGTCACTGCGCCCAGCCAAAGCCTGAAAATTTTAAAACTGCATGTGGCTAGTAGGAAAATATATATATATATATATGATGACTGATTAGTGATGTCTTTCATAAGTGCTGAATGGGAAAAAAAATCACGCTTTCTGCAGGTATTTTCCATCCCTTAAACTTCATGGTAAGTGACAAATGAACTGAACTCTTTCACTATTCTCAAACTCCACTCATCTATATTTACTTTATTTTGAACTCAATGGAGTGTAACAGAAATAATCCAGCTCTCTATTTATTTGACATGTTTTAACCACTAAGTACCCCATTTTCCTCATTCTGAAACATGGAAACTGTCACATTTACCAAGCAGGCTACCGTGAGGATTGGAAATCAAGGATTTAAAGCTTCTCACATGATGCTTGGCATATGGAAGACATTAACATTTTGCTGATATATATTCACATGTCAACACTCATTAATAAGACTGTTAAAAGTATTGTTCTAAAATATAAATAATAGTTGTTTAAACAATAGCATCCCTCATCTTATTTTCTTTCCAGTGAAATGTTTTGGGAGAGAGATGAAGAAAATGAAAACTAAGGAAAAATATACATGTATGTCTGAATTTGTCATGGATTAGATTAGTGCTCTGGGATTTGGGCAGGAGGCAAGACTAATGAATGAGCTGGTAGCCTGTGGTTCGAAGGAGACTCTAAGGACAAATAATCACCCTTATTTTAATTTTTAACAATTCAATCGTCCTCCTCCACAACTCCCAGGACCACAGACATTTCCATGTTAAAATTATTTGTTCTATCAAGAAATGGAGTCAAACGCGGGCTGGAAATCTTTTCCCTCTTACTTCCCTCTCCAGTTTTACACATCTCAGGAGCATGCGCTGAACTCCCTTAATGCAACAGAGAACAGGTACATTGTCCCTCACTTCGCTCTGCCCTTGCAGTTCTCTGCAGCCCATCGAGAACAGTTACATCCTTCCTATAATGCACACTTGTCAGCCTTCGGTTTAAAAGAAAGAAAAGAAAAGAAAAGACAGTCACAGACAGATGTGTGGGTATGGATCCATGTATACATACACACACACGTATATACTTCCACACACACATACACACTTCCACACACACGTACACCCTTCTACCAGAACATACTCAATGCTACTATTCCTTAATAGTCACTGGAGACCATTTTTTCCACAGGGCTGACTCACTGATGATGAATAAAGGGAAGAAGGGGAAATCATAAATAATACATTAAGACCAAACTGAGGTAAAATGTCAAAAGCAATAGCCAAAACTCTATTATTAAGGCTAATAAGGAAAAGACGAATTTTTAAAGGCTAATAAAAAGGGCTTGGGTTTACTTCACATTGTCATTTAATAGCTGCTAAAGGGCAGATCGTCACTCTCTTGGAAAGCCACTCTGGAAGATAAAAAGAGAAGAAATGGCCCCCAAGCACTTTTTAATGATGTGATTAAATATAAAACTATCATATTTTAAAAGTCAAATCCAAAAATAATTCACGTCAACCATGAATATGATTTTTGGAAAGTGTTCTCCCTGTTGTAATCCTATCCTTTTCTCCTTTGTTGCCTTTATTTTTTTTCCATTTCACTCTTTGGTTCCTTTGACATTCAGTTTTAAAGAGCCACCCTTTTGTCAGCTAGAGACCCAGAATTTTCTAGTGCCTGATATTAACCCAGTTGCTGGTATCTGCTCCCAAGCAAATTCAGGTCAGAATTCTACTGCTTTTGGATAAAAGCCATATCAAGACTTGGAGAAAAAAACAAATGTGATTTTTAAAGAAAATATGAATTCTTACCATCAAACACAATTGGAGGAGTTTCTGAAAACCAAATCAGGCAATACTGAATTGTCCATTTCACAAAAGCAACGAACACATTTATGTAATATTTTAATTGTAACACTGAAAATTACTTTAGCCCTGATTTTTGAAATATCAGTGAAAAAAGCAGATCTCGTATTAGTGTATGTTTTTGTGTAGAAAAGTGAGTATTTTTATTTTTAAATATTGTTTTAGAACTGAAATTAGTTAAGGTTACATTTAAGAATAATTGGCAGCTGGGCATGGTGGCTCACGCCTGTGATCCCAGAACTTTGGGAGGCTGAGGCAGGTGGATCACTTGAAGTCAGGAGATCGAGACCAGACTGGCCAACATGGCGAAACCCCATCTCTACTAAAAATACAAAAATGAGCTAAGTGTGGTGGTGGGTGCCTGTAATCCCAGCTACTCGAGAGGCTGAGGCAGGAGAATCGCTTGAACCTGGAAGGTAGAGGTTGCAGTAAGCTGAGATTGTGCCACTGCACTCCACCCTGGCTGGGCAACAGAGCAAGACTCTATCTAAAAAACAAAAAAATAAACAAACAAAAAAAAAGAAAAACAAAGAACAGGTGGCATAATTGCAGAAACATACATGAGCTACATTTCCAAACTCTTGGCTCAACTTGTTTCATTAAACTGATACTCAAAACAAATTGGGTTTTTTTTTTTCTATTTTCAACTATAGATGTTATGTCCATCTCTAAGGTTGCATTAATATTTGTACATGTCATCTCTGTAAGATTAAGATCCAGCATAAATGATCCATATGAAATAATCACCTCCATTTAGTCTTGTGACATTTGAGTCAGCCCCTTCCTATGTCAAACTGTGTTCATTGTTAGGACAGCCGCCTGTATGCAGATTGAAATCAGCCTCCCTGCTGCATCCTGGCTGTTCTTGAACAGCAGAAGGAAGTGCTTCAGGGTGACATGAATCTGCCAATTTTACATGTCTCTTTTCAGTTTTAGGGAAGGAACACATGACCTCTCTCCTAGGGCCTCAATCCCCTGATTTCTCCTCTCCCATTCCTGGCAGCTGAATGGGTGCTCTCATCATTTGACATACATGATGACCTGCCATGGGAACCTCTCCATGTGCCTATATTCTTCCATAGACACTCAGAGCACCACCTGTACTACATAGCTTGCAGACAGAGTGACTCATGGCTTAATGTATTTTGTTTAAACTTTGCCATCACCATTCACTCAGAGCACTTCATTGTAGGTTTATGTTTTTCTGGGGAGTGGGAGGGTATTTTTGTATCAGATTAATCTACTTATCATTTAATATATTATTTAATATTGATTTAATAATAAGCTTCTTAATTATTGGGGAAACAGTCTACCTTAAAAATAGTAGAAATCATCATTATAATATTTGTTCGTAGATTGGTAATAACTCCAGGTCCACAGAGATTAAATTTAGAGTCAAATTGAGCAAATAGGATTGCATTTTACCATGGAGTGGTAGGTGTGTACAACATCCTAGATCTGTTTGTTTGAACAATATAAATTGCAATCTGACAAAATCTTCTACACAAGATTTAGATGATCCTCAAATAGCCACTGCTAGGCTTCGCAAAACTTGCTAAATTGGAATTAGCACATTTTTTGGTTGGTATTAGTCTTTCAATTCTAAAGGCATCGTCCAACCTGACAGCATAGGACAGGAAGCCACGAGTCTATGGTGAGCACTGCAAGGGCTTAAGAATCTCACTTCTTAGGAGAACAGCAGATGTGAGCAGTACAAGAGATACCAGAGCCTACTTACTGATGGGATTGCCCTGAAGTGAGATAGAAACAGAGCACAGGCCCAAACTGCTTCTCTTGGAGGCATACTTGAAATACAAGAGCCAAAAATGAAAATGCTATCATTATTCAGCACTTTTTGTCATTGAAATTTCCAGCCTAATTAGTGAGGCTTCATAAACTTTCCCCATTGAGGGGGAAAGGAAAACTCAGACAAAATAAACTTCAGGAAAAGATTCTAGACACAAGGTGAAATCTGGCTTAGAAAATGATATAATATAGTAATTACTTTACATAGTTCCAGTAAACCATAGATCCAGGGTATTCTACATCTACTCATGAAGTATAAAAATGCAATTCTCATTTGTTCAATTTCACTCTAAATCTGTATCTCTGGGGCCAGAAGGCAATTACTACTCTATGCACAAACAATACAGAGTAATAATTATCTTTACTATCCTTAAATCCTCTCTTACATTTTGTCTAACTAGCCTTCAGGTTTTATACCATGACTGATGCAAATGTCGTAAGTCTTCTGGTTACTCCATGTTTTTCTGTGTTTACTCTCTATATATGACATTTTTAACATCTAAAAGATATTTTCTCACCAATATCTTTGTTATTGTTTTGTTTGAAATGTATTTCTCATACATTGATTACTGTTCTGGCACAAAGGTATTTTATTGATCATAAAATTGCAAAGATACTGCGAAGTGGGATTCCATCTCAGGGCTTCACAGAAAATTTTACTAATTATTAGTAATGCCAACATGAGGTTAGAAAAGAACATGATTTAAATGGAACCTAATAGAAGCAGTAAGACTTTCTAAAGGTTAAATCAATGTGGTTTCCTTTTGAAAATGTTTTCCTGGAAGAAATGCTGTTTTTCTACACCAGCATCTTTATCAGTCTTCCAGATGATCTTGCTCATTACTGGGATCATTCACTATTCTTTGTTGTGTTTTAATTATTTTTTGTTGCATCATCAAAGGCAATTTGCTACAGATGGGTCCAGTCATATGCTCCTTCCATCCTTCTTGGCACAAACACACTCACTTTGGCTCTGATCTTCAAAATCTCTGCATCTAAGCCAAACTCTCAACATATCTTTCAAGTACAGGGTTTAACCCTTTACTGGCCAGGGGAAAAAAGGCAATAGCAATCTGCCTCTGAAAAGTGGAGAGAAAAATGATTAATTGTAAAAATTGCCTTTATGAGCTGCTGACAATCCAATACTATGACAGTGGGAAAAACACAAATGATGTTTTTAACCTTATTAACATTACTAGAAGAGACGGGATACGTTGACTAGTGCAGCCATTAATCATTGATGCATTTAGCAAAATTTGCAATAATGAAATGTGTTTCTCATACTCTTTAGTGTGTAAAGCTTTTAAACATTCTCTAACTGGGGCATAATTATCTAGGGACACAGTAATTACAGGACTTGGTATCTGTAATGCCCCATACTTATTTCACTGCAGCCTCTAACCAGAAATTAAAAATACTCCCTTTTAAGATTGCCCATCTTTTCCCACAATTACTTGTTATTCCCTACTTAAGTTAGTGACTTTCTCCATTCATCTCCAAAGCTAGCATTAGAATGTCAGCGCTTAGAATCAGAGTGCATTGGAGAGCCAGTGTTCAAATCCTGGTGTCACTGGCAGAGTTTCTAAAACATAGCATTTAACAAATTCTAGGATGAAAGTGTGCACAAACATACACACCTACACACACACACACAAACAGATGCATCAAAAGCATCTTCAGAGACAGGAAAAGACATTAGGTATTGTTGTTTTGGCTGATTTGAAGGGGGCACTAACCCTTTGAGGTGGCTGATTACAGAGCAAGATCTCTTCCATTACCCCAGACTCTGTGCCCCACATATCCTTGGGAATATTCATCTTTATCATTCAAATCCCATAATCAACCAAGGGTAGAGTCATTTTGCAAGTGTAAGAGAGGGTACTCAGGTAAGTCTATGTGAACAAAATCAAAATGAATGGCAACTCAAAAGAGACAAGTAGCCGTGTTTCCATAAAAAATGAAATGCACCCTTCTGATTCCAGTGGTGAGGATGGTTTCACAGCCTTCCCCACTTTGGAGTTGCCCATTTTAGTGATGCTGTGAGCCTCTGATGGCGTTGCTATCCCTGTGCACTGCATTTATTGTGTATCTCTACATCCCTGGAAGTTTCTGTAAGTCAAATGCATTTTTTTAAATTTTACAATATTGCTTTGCAGCATGGGAGACAAAGCTCTGATCCAGGCAGAGTGTATGTGCACAAAAGACTCTAAAAGACACAATAATAAGGATTTAAAAATAACATGTTCCTTATCTAGTTGCAACTTGATTAAATGGCTTGTTACCTAGAGCATGAATCACTGATGAGCATTAGTTAAATATAGACATGACTTTAAGAGAAAACTTATTCCTCTGTTTTTCATATTAGATGTAGGGAATAGTGATTCTATGGAAACAAATATATGATTGCTTTTCCTTACGAAGATAACTTGTGTTAGATATAAGTTCTAAATTTCTTTTCAAAGAATCAATAGTATGTTCAATTCTTTGCCTTCTACTTTTAAGCTTAACTTCTTCATAAAGCAAACTTTTTCGATTGCCTGCTCCACCCTGACTCATTCCGATTACCTGCTCTGTCATAACCATTTTTCCTGCCAAACCACTCACCCCGTCATTCTCTTTAAATGAGCCAATCAGAATTATTTTAGCCTGCTCAGTCTAACCCTAGCCAGCAGGGGAACGACACAGCAGCAGGGGCCACATGCGTCGGGCATAAAGAACCCCTTCCCCTCCCTTGTCCAAGTGTGCGCTCCATTGCTCCTTCTGTAAGGGTGCAACCTTCTATAGAAGTATCTTGCCTTGCTGAGAATTAAAAAGAAAATTTTATATTCCAGTGCTATTCATTTTGTGGCATTGAAACTTTACATATAACACTTTGATCTTTCTATTTAATAGAGGACAGTGAGTGACACTTTATGTCTTCTTTTTATTTTTTTTCTTTCCTAATAGTAGGATAGTATTTAGTTTATTGATCCATTCAATAAACATTTATCATGCCTGGCTCTAAGCTCTACGAATAAGAAAAGTTGACGGCTATTCAGGAGTTCAGAGTCTATTGGAAAAGATAGCTGTAAAATACAATACTATAACTACTACAATTAAAGTATGAATATATTGCAGGGATCACTGTTTTGGGCTGGAATGTTTCAGAGAAGCAGTAATATTGAATGGGATTTGAAGAGTAAAAGGATTTTTCCGTTTGAAAGAAGGAAAATCGGCCAGGCATGGTGGCTCACACCTGTAATCCCAGCACTTTGGGAGGCAGAGGCCAGCAGATTACCTGAGGCCAGGAGTTTGAGACCAGCCTGGCCAACTACTCTTTTTAGTAGAGACAGTGCAACCCCATCTCTACTAAAAAAAAAAAAAAAAAATTAAATTAGCTGGGCATGGTGGCGTACACCTGTAGTCATGGCTACTCAGGGGGCTGATACAGGAGAATCACTTGAACCCAGGAGGTGGAGGTTACAGTGAGCTGAGATCATGCCACCGCACTCCAGCCTGGGTGACAGAATGAGACTCAGTCTCAAACAAAACAAAACAAAACAAAAAACAAAGAAAGAAAGAAGAAGAAGGAGAATGAGAATGAGAATAAGGAAAATCATTTTAAGAGGACTATGTTTTAAACCAGGAAAGTGTAAGGATCATGAGTTAAGGGAAATGAAGATATTAAAAGACAAGGGTATACAGATCACGTGGGAGTCAGGTGGCAGAGGATGGAGATGTGGAAAGGAAGGCGGTTAGCTGGAGAAGGTTGTGCATATTGAAATGGTTGAGTTCATCCTCTGTGGTTATGGGAAACCACCAAATGATTTTGAATAATGAAATGATCATGTATGTGCTCTACCATACTACTTTTTTTGTGGCAGGATAGATAGAATAGCTTTCAAGGAGACAGTGGATATAGGGCATCGTCCCAGGCACTAAGAGAGATGTGAAGTTAGAATGAAAGGAGGCCAATCCCAAAACTGCTATGTGATAACCTGAGCTAAGATTTTGGTTATAAGGATAGAAAAAATTATGAAAGGCTTAAGGGTTTAATTGATAGACAATCACAATTTATTGACCTTAAGATTTGAAATATATATTTTTTCCATTGGCAGATAAAGAGATATCTCTTCTATGTGGCTTGGAAAAGAAGCTTTTATATCACATTTCATGATTAAAATATGATGTCTTAATTTTGCAATTATTTTAGTAATCAGAAATGTATCTAAGGAAAATTATATGATCATAACAGTGTAGCATCCACACTGAAATTATTCTCTGTTATTGTAAACAATTTAGACATCATAGAAGGCACTAAAAGCAAACATTCCTTACAATGTTACTACATGTCAGGCATAGCAGTGGCTGTTGGAGTTCATTTAAAGGTGAATAAAACCTTAATCTCAATCTCCAAAAAACGTATGCTGAAATCTCAAGAAAAATATAAAACATACCTAAAAAGAGATTAGCTTGAAAAACATAATCTTTTTTAAAAATTATTTTTAGTTTAAAATCTTAATCATGGCATTCATGTTTGAAAGCAATGTGTATTTGTTGGGGGCGGGGGGGGATGGTGCATAGTTGATCTATTTTCTAGCTAGTTTACTGAACATATCTCTTTCCTAGGCACAGATAATCTATAATGATAGTTTATCAACATATCTATATCTATAGATAGATAGATAGAGACAGATCAATTGATCTACATTCATCCTAAGGCTTTACTTTATGATGAAAATATTCATTTGGGATCATCAATATTAAAAAAATTTGTCAAGACTTTTCTTAGATAAATTTGTTTTACTTAAGAGAAATTAATCCAGAGGGCAGGTATGTGTGTGTGTGTGTGTGTGTGTGTGTGTGTGTGTGTGGTTTGCTGTTGTAAACCCAGTGCACTGTAGGCACTCATTAACTCAGTAAAGTTTTGTTGAACAATAAGGAAATGATGGTTTCACTATATCATACATTTATATGATGTGACACATAGTGTAATCCATACCATGTTACATGCATTCAGCTCGCTCAGAATTGAGATCTTTACATTGTATTGAATTACTGAGTAAAAACAGTGCTCAATTAACTGCTGCTCAAGGTGTACCTAAAAATGAATGATCTCAGTCTAAGGAAAGCATTCTGGAATGCTGATGTGACACTCAATATCATAATCATTTAAAAATATTACATATGCTAACTTAAGATAAAATTTTAGAGATCTCTGCTTATGTAAATTAGTAAAGCTAATTAAAACTTTACTTAAGAGTAAATTTGTTCCACTGCCTAAAGCTGTGGAACAAATTTATTTCACAGGGTTTGTCTTGCCATATTGATATGTTAATGGAATTCAATGAGTATTAAATACCAAATAGTCCCCTCTCCTGGTATATGTCATAACAAGTTGAAAAATACAAAATGCTATTTACAACTAATATACAAAAAGTATTTACAACTAATTTGGGGAAGATAAGTCATATACACATGAAAGTGTTATAAAATAGAGAAACTTAAAAATGTCCACCAAAATCAAAGTTCAATTTGGTATGCTAAATTTATTGTAAATCCAATTGATTAGGCAGTTTGATATGAGTTAAAGAATAAAACAGTGGACATTTATAGCTATATGAAAGGATACAACGACCCAGAGAGACCATGTGAAGAGAAAAATTAAGGAGGCAAAGACCCAGTATCCAGTCCTCAGGTAATCCAGTATTTAGAAGTTGGAAGGGACACAGCTGGAAAAAGAGATAAGAATAAAAAGCTGGGACAGTGGGAGGAAAACCAAAGAGGTATGGTATCCCATAAGCTAAGAAGAGAAAGGGCTTCCAAGAAGGGCTGGCCATAGTTGTTGAATGTGACTGAACAGTCAAGCAATTTGGTGACAGGCAGCAAACTGTTCATCATCTGTTGGTGAGATGAAACTGATGACCTTTCCAAGAGCAGATTCTATGGAGTTTCAGGGATTGGTCAGTGAATACAAATTAAAGAAGCGAGAGAAAGAATGGCAAGTTTTTGAAAAGTTTTCCTGTGCAGGGAAGCAGAGTAAAGAAGTGATAACTCAAGCAAGGAATATGATAGATGAAAACCTTTTAAAGTTGTTTGTAGGCTCATTTGCTGACACAGTGAGAGGGTGAGACTTGAAATAGAAGAAAGAGTATCAAGTAAACAAGGTCCTTGAGCAGAAGAACAGGATTAAAATCCAGAACATAGCTGGATGGTAAATAGAGAGGTATTGTATGAGATATAGCTGTAAAAGTTGACTTTTGTTGCCAAACTGTTGAGAGTGATACACAAGAATTACATGTTTGGACTTTTTTTTTCCACCTGGCAATGAGGAGCTTGCTGAATATATTTGAGCAGATGAGAAGGGTTAGAACTCACATCAATGAAGATTAAGCTGCCAGTGGTTATCAGGATGTCCCTGGGGCAATCAGCCTCCAAGATGGACCTTAATCTCTGCCTCTCAATATTCATTTATTCTAGCCTGCGGTGCTCTTCGGTAGTCCCTTCCCACATTGAATAGTACTGGCTGATACAATAAATCACATATTGTGGAAATGCTGATTTGTGGCTTCTCTGATTCTCTCAATTGGGTTACTTTCAGATAATTCGTGGAACAGATCACTTCCTTGTAACTCTCATTTACTATTTTTGTACTTTCTGCTTTTCATACTGCCTATAATACATTTGGAAAATGTTTAAGAATTGCCTAAATGAAGGTAAAACTGACAAAAAACTATAAGCAGTCATGGATGTTATCCATGTATTAATTATGTGACATGGCTTGGAACAGACACAGAGCAAGCTATTAATTAACTAAAACCTGAAATATCAATGACTAAGATTATTTTGTTGTCCATTTTGTGATGATATTGTGGACTACAGATTGTACAGATCTAAATATGTCATGATCACCATATATTATATGTATCAAAATATCACTATGCACCCCATGCACATGCATATTATTTTTCAACTAAAATTAAGTTAAATTAAAAATTAAAAAAGAAGATGGAGATGCTTTTACATTGTACAAATTAGAAGTAAATTTTAGCTGTATAAAAGCTAAATGAAACTAAACCACCACTAGAATTTAAATTTAACACAATTATTTTTAACCAAAGTTTTTATTGTGAGATAACTATGAATTCACATTAAGTTTTTAGAAATAATATGGAGCAATCTCAAATACCTTTTATCCAGTTCCCCCAATGCTAACATCTTTCAAAACTAGAGTACGATATCATAACTAGGATATTGACACAAATACAGTCAAGATATAAAACATTTCCATTACCACAAGGATTGATAATATTCTTCATGTTACTCTCTAATAGCTGTACCCACTTTTCTCCTATCCCATTTCCCTCCTTAACTGTTTGCAATCCCTAATATGTTATCTATTTATTTTTATTTTATTTTTTTTTTTTTAAAGACGGGGTCTCACTTTGTTGCCCAGACTAGAGTGCATTGGTGTGATCATAGCTCACTGCAGCCTTGATCTCCTGGGCCCAAGTGGTCTTCCTGCTCCAGCTTCCCAAAGCACTGAGAGTACAGGTGTAAGCCACTGCACTCACCCAGCCTGTTATCCATTTCTGAAGGAATTTGGTCATTTCAAAAATGTCATATGAATGGAATAAAAAAATTAGTCACTTTTTGGAATCCTCCTTTCACTCAATCTGATTTTTTAGTGATTCATCCAGGTTGTTGCATGCAATAGCTTGCTCTTTTTCATTGCTGAGTGGTAGTCTATGGTATGGATGTACCACAGTTTATTTAACCATTCACTCACTGAAGGCCATCTGGGTTGTTTCTAGATATTGGCTATTACAAAGAATGTTGTTTCTAGATAATGGCTAGTACAGTTAACAGAATGCTGTTACAAACATCTGTGTACAGGTATTCGTGTGAACATAAGTCTTCATTTCTCTGGGATAGACAACTATGAGTGCAACTTCTGGATTATATGGTAGTTGCATGTTTAGTTTTTGGTTTATTTAAGAAACTGCCAAACCCTTTGTTACAGAGTTTCTATACCATTTTATATTCTCAGCAGCAATGTATAATGATTCAGCATCTCTATATCCTCCCAAGCATTTGGTATTGACATTATCATTTAAATTTTTTTCACTATTCTGGTCAGTGTGTAGTGATATCTCACTGTGGATTTACCTTGTATTTCCCTAATGGCTACTGATGCTGAAAACCTTTTCATGTTTTTGTTTTGCCATCTGTATATTCTCTTCAGTGAAATGTCTCTTTCTGTCTTGTGCCCATTTTCTAATTAGATTGTTTAATTTTTTTGTTAATGCATTTCACTCATGTATGATTTTCATTGTTTGAATATATCACCGATTATTTAATGGAGTTCATCTATTCATTGGAAGGATAGAATATACGATTCCTTTAAAAAAAACTCAAAGGAGAGTCAAATCTGAAGTCAAGGATCAAGGCTGGGAACTAGAATGTGCTTATGAAGAGAAAACATGTGTGAAGTTTGATATTTGTCTTTCATTTTGTGATGAAACTGGCCCAATTTTCCAAGAAGCCAGATGCCCATAGAACTGAAGATTGAGAAACCTACAGTTTCACCTACAGATGGACCTGCCACCTGCTGACCAACTGCTATTCCTTACCCTTCCCTAATTCCTGTTTTCCTTCACGTGGTTACCATGAGATACTAGACCCTTCATTCAAGCACCTGCTGCCTGTTCATCAACTTCTTTTCCTTTCCCTTCCTGTTTTCCTTCCCATCTATAACAATCCTTTAGTTGGGGAGGAGGAATGGAGTTGAAATTTGGCTATCATCTCTCTGGCTGACATTACCTGTAATATATTAAAGCATTCTTCCCTGGCAATACTCATTGTCTCAGTGATTGGCTTTCTGTAAGGTAAGCAAGGGAACCTAGACTGAATCCATGGTGTTTGATAACAGTATCATGGAAACACCCATTTTGAGGGTTTTTCAAAACTCTCTGCTTTGAACATTTTTGCTTATGCCTCTTGGACACACAGATAAGTATTTTTTCTAGAGAAAACACAAACGAGGAACATAGCTATGTAATGGGATAATATATGTAGCTTCAATTTTACTTACTACTGCCAAATTGTTATTGTTTTACCAATTTATACTCCTGCCAGGAGTATACTAAATTTTTAACTGTTTGTTCCACATCCACAGGAATCCTTGGTATTAGCTTTTTAACTTTTGCTCAACATTTGGGTATTTAGGCTTTATTTGCATTATCCTGATCACTATAGTGGTAGGGCATCTTTTTATAGGTTTATTAGTTGCCTTTTCTATGTCCTCTTAGGTGTGATACCTATGTATGTCTTTTGTCAATTTGTCTATGCTTTAGCAATTAGAAGTTCAGTATTTTTTATTTTTATTATTATTAATTTTTAAGAAACAGGGTTTGCTCTGTTGCCCAGACTGGAGTGCAGTGGCACAATCATAGCTCACTGCAGCCTTAAACTCCTGCACTCCAGTGAGCCTCCCACCTCAGCGTCCTGGGTTGTTGGGACTACAGGTGCACACCACCACATATGGCTATTGACTATTATTTTATTTTATTTGTAGTGATAGGATCTCACTATGTTTCCCAAAGTGGTCTTGAACTCCTGGCTTAAAGGAATCCTTCTACCTCAGCATCCTAAAGTGCTGGGATTACAGCTGTGAGCTACCATGCCTGGCCAGGGGTTATTTATAGAGGCAGTAGTATATGGTGGTTACAAGCACAGGTACTAAAGCTTAAATCCTGGGATTTGATCCCTGCTCATAAAAGCCTGATTCCAGAATTGGGGAGTGGGGAGTAGAGTCAAGACTAAAGGTGGAGGAGGTGGAATTCATCAGGAAGACGGACCCCTCCTCATTTAAGACAGGAAGCAGCACATGTGTTTGGTGGTGGAAGGTATACACGAGGGTTCTATATGAAAAACTAAAAAAAAGTCTGATATATTAATCATCAGATTATCCTCCTATTTTGTGTTTTTATGGAGAAGTTGGCACTCTAATAACAAGTGAGGGTGTTGTATTTTTTCTCACTGAAGAGCTAATAAGTGAGTTGTTTATGGCACTATGTCATCTTAATGCTCTTTTGTCTGTGAGATAGGGTCATTATTTGAACATTCATCATGTACGAGAACGGCAGAAGGTTTTTCTTTTTTTTTTTTAAAGAATATGTTAACAGATCTCAATGCCCTTCCTTTGCTTTAAAAACAAACATTTTAGTTTTCCTTGGATATTTATTCGTCATAAATAACTCACCCGCTGACAACACTCTCCCTTTCTAACATTATCTCCTAAATGACAGACACCCTTAGCCAGGTTATGGGAGGCAAACAATAACAGCTTGTGCTCTAAGCTTAACACCTGATGGGATCTCATCGAGGCCCAGCTATCAGTGAATACAGGCACGAAGTTTAACGAACACCCATCCAAACAGACAATGTGTGAGAACAAACACATAGGATGAACTCTGGCATTAAGTGAAAGGGCATTTAAATGGAAATACAATGAAAACTCCTGTTCAGAAAAGTAATAGATTGCATAGTTTTAGATGACACAGATATTAATGCAGTCTGTTTTAACAACACAACTAAACAAATATTCTGAATTTTACTTTTTCTCCCTTTCTTATGCTTACATTTCATGAAGGATTAATTTTAGAAAACTTTACCTAAAGTGTGTTAAATGCTTTATAGTTTCCAAAGCACTCTTTCATCCATTGTTATAGCATTTGGTGGCCCTGAAAACAATTTGCAACTCACATTATAATCATCATTTTATATATGTAAAGAAAGCGGCTTCTGGATTCTAAATAATTTGCCCAAGATAATGAGTAGTAAGCGGCAGAGTTGACATTCAAATCCAAGTCTGTCTCCAGCTACATGGCCAGTGATCTTTTGTCACATCTAGGAGCCCACTGTGACATTCTGTTGGCTAAATACCTCATACTTCAGGAAATAAACTCTATAGGTCACATGGTCTTCATCGCTCCAGTAAAAAGAAAAAAAAAAATGCATCCTAATGCAAAAGTAATCCCTATGTCTAGTGAGTGGTGTTATCTGAAAATGGAGTCTATGTATGCATTGGAAGAATAGAACTTGTGGCTCCTTTAAAAGATTCAAAGGAATAAGTCTAGGAACTAGGATATGTGTATGGAGAGAATCTATGTGTGAAAGTTTGATATCTAATTTTCCTTTTGTACTCGGAGTACAGCCATATTCTGGCTTCTAAGATTCTAATTAGGATCAACGCTTCTGTAAAATCTATAATATGCAAACAAGCCATGTGTTTGTGTTTTTGTTTTGAACTGATGGATGGGACAAAAGAGAGATGTGGTTTTCCTCCCATTGAATCTTTGTTGAAAACAGTATGCTGATTATAGCAGATGATCAAGTCAGGGGTCTCAGACTCTCAGGCAGCAACTAGAACAGAATAATCAATGACCAAAACTGTTGTTGTAAGTTGCAGGGAAAAGTACACAATACTGAGAAGCAGTGCACAGTAAACAACTCCGTGGTAGATATAAAAATAATCGCAAAAATACAAGAGAATGGTGGGACTTCAAAGAGGGAGAGGAGGTGACTCTTCTTGTTGAACATAAATTTCCAGAAAACATAATAATTATGTTCATATTTCTCCTTCTACATTCTACCAGTAGTTCTAACTTCCTTGGTGCAAAATAATAAATAAGATGTAGAAGCATTCTTACCAAATTAAGAAATATTTAGAAAGTTGAGGTAACGTGTATATATGCGAAAGACCACCTCATTTCAATGCCTCATTTCAAATTTTGATTATTTTCACAAATTCTGCCTTTCACGGGATTGATTTTTTGTTGTCATGAAAAACCTACTAAATAAAATGCTAGTTCTCTTCATGAATATACATAGGACATGCATTTTCATGGATGCATGCATAAGAAGTTATAAGGAAAAGCAACTAGTACATTTGCTTACTCTTCTCTGTGCACAGAATTTCGTATATTTTCAGAGCTCACCATATATGAGAAGATACAAATGGATATATCGAGTGCTCTGTTATTATTATTATTTTTAATTTTATTATTATTATTATTATACTTTAGGTTTTATGGTACATGTGCGTAATGAGCAGGTAAGTTACATATGTATACATGTGCCATGCTGGTGCGCTGCACCCACTAACTTGTCATCTAGCATTAGGTATATCTCCCAATGTTATCCCTCCCCCCTCCCCCAACACCACAACAGTCCCCAGAGTGTGATGTTCCCCTTCCTGTGTCCATGTGTTCTCGTTGTTCAATTCCCACCTATGAGTGAGAATATGCGGTGTTTGGTTTTTTGTTCTTGCGATAGTTTACTGAGAATGATGATTTCCAATTTCATCCATGTCCCTACAAAGGACGTGAACTCATCATTTTTTATGGCTGCATAGTATTCCATGGTGTATATGTGCCACATTTTCTTAATCCAGTCTATCATTGTTGGACATTTGGGTTGGTTCCAAGTCTTTGCTATTGTGAATAATGCCACAATAAACATACGTGTGCATGTGTCTTTAGAGCAGCATGATTTATAGTCCTTTGGGTATATACCCAGTAATGGGATGGCTGGGTCGAATGGAATTTCTAGTTCTAGATCCCTGAGGAATCGCCACACTGACTTCCACAATGGGTGAACTAGTTTACAGTCCCACCAACAGTGTAAAAGTGTTCCTATTTCTCCACATCCTCTCCAGCACCTGTTGTTTCCTGACTTTTTAATGATTGCCATTCTAACTGGTGTGAGATGGTATCTCATTGTGGTTTTGATTTGCATTTCTCTGTATAATGATTCTGATCCAGGGCATTCACACTGAAGTTATTAAATTTAACAGAAATTTTCTGAAGTGCTATTTTTTAAACAAATTATTTCAGAAACAGAATTTTAAGTAATTTGCAGTATGTGTGTGCAAAATGAGTGAAGGGATATAAAACGATCACTTCCCCAGAGGTCTAGGAAAACAAAGTGACTCTATTATGGATATGTCAGTTATTTTCCACCATTGATTGTTTTCCTACTCAATGATCTGTCTATATTTACATTAATAAAATTTTCTAAAATATTTAACAGTGCTTAAGCTACTTAGAAAAAAACACATATATTTGTGGCTTGGAAGTTTAGAGGAAAATAAGTAGAAGATTTTCAAGGGAGCAACATACATCAGAAACTTCTAATATGAAATAGAATATACTACATCTTAGCCAAAGATAAATTATCTGTAGTTCCAGGTCAACACTCTGCCCTTAATCGTTCTACAAGGCATAAAAAAATTTTAAGTATTGAGATATCTGCTTAAAATTATTGTACGAGTTTTTTTCCTAATGATGTTTGCTACTACATGGATAAAGTAATAATAAAAAAGCATAAGTGCATTCTGAAATCACAGCAAACCATCTATCTATAAAAATAAAACTGTTCACAATCTCCCTACATCTAAGGAAACATAGTAAATTGTAAATGTTTTACTTATATGCTCCCATTATATTTTGTGTTCAAATGGAAAAACAAAATAAAAAGTATTTTTTTCTCTAAGCTTGACTATATTTTTAATTTATCTTCTGCTTAGACATTTTTAAAAAACCTCACAAGGAACAAAATTGCTTAGTAAAAAGCTTAACTTGTTTAATGCCACTTGAAGTATTATTTTACGCTTTTCACAATACGTTTTCTTATGTTTTATATTCTTTTGACTACCAAGAAAATTCAGCTCTGATTCTAATGAAGCCAACAAAGTAATTAATTTCAATGTTCTGCCTTATAATTTGGGAATTTTCTGAAAAATAACTTAAAAGAAAACTCTAAAAAGACTAAAGAATATTCTCACCATTCTTCCATCATTCAGGAGCCATATGCAGCTCTAACTTTGGTAAGATTTTATTTGCTGAATGACCCCCCAGTGAAGTCAAAAAGAGTCAAGATAACTCATTAAAAATATGACCTGTAAAATCCTTAGGGCTCATGAATGCTGATGAAAAGGAATCCATGAATTCACATAAAAATATTATTTTACCCTTCTTTTTAACCTTAAGTCTCTATGTCACTTCAATTGCTAGCACTCAGAATAATGATCCCTCAGCTCATAAGTCTGAAAAACTAAGTATGCTTTCTTGTCACCAACAGGTTAGCATGAAAGAGGACAAAGCAATGTTCAATGATTACATGTGGATATATTAAAAGACACATTGTGAATGGAAAACAAAATGTATCAGCATTTGTAACCCATAACAAAGTCCTCAATGAGTCATTCATGGAATTTTTAATGGCAAAACCCTAATACATATGATTTAATTCATAAAGTAAATTCATAACCAGATGATCTAATTTATAAAAATGATAGTAATTCATCCAAGTCCATTTTAATAGCTTCTATTTTTTATTCATGAAGACATAATACTCACAACATGATGTAAGAGTTTTAAATCAGGACTACAAAACTAGACTTTTTTTTCTGGAAAACATACATTCTTTTTAGGCTGCATAGATAATTCCATCATCAGCTCCCAATTTCCCCCAAATCTTCCACTTTGTAAATTATTATTATAGGTTGACATATTTTTCTCCTTGTTTATAGTTAAGCTTCTTTAAGCACTATAAATGTCTTATTTTTTCTAACATTATATGAGTCTACAATGGGACATTTATTATGGAAGACACAAAACTAAATTGTACCTACATCTGACTTTCAAGGTAGTGGTAGTAAGTGACAAGACGCAGAAGGGAAAATATTCAATCTGGGTCTAGAAAGATGTTCAGGATTTGATTATGTCAAAATCTACGTATGTGTGTTTCGTGGGAAGGATGGAAAGGAGACAAGCATTCCGAATGTAGAAAAAGACATGGATTTAACAAAGGCACAGATAAGAAAAAGGCATAAATAAGAGCATGGAAGACACATGTGTATTAATAATATGTGGTTACCCTGGCTTATTAAGAAAGATTTTAAGGGAATAACTATTTTATTTTATTCATTTTTTTTGAGATGGGGTATATTAGTCTGTTCTCATGCTGCTAATAAAGACATACCCAAGAGTGGGTAATTTATAAAGGAAAGAAATTTAATTGACTCACAGTTCCACATGGCTGGGGAGGCCTCACAGTCATGGCTGAAGGCAAGTGAGGAGCAAAGTCATGTTTTACATGGTGGCAGGCCAGAGAGCTTGTGCTCTGATTTATAAAACCATTGGGTCTCCTAAGAGTTATTCACCACCAAGAGAACAGTACAGGGGAATTCGCCCCCATAATTCAACAATCTCCACCTGGCCCCGTTCTTGACATGTGGGGATTATTACAATTCAAGGTGAGATTTGGGTGGGGACACAGCCAAACCATATCATGGGGTCTCACTATGTTGTCCATGATGGTTTCAATCTCTGGGACTCAAGTTTGGTGATTGTGTTAAGTTTGACAACTTGCTCTCTCAAAAGATAAAGAATGATGGCCTTCCCAGAAGAAAGAGCGTTCTGAGACTGACAGGTGGGACTTGGAGAAAAAGTAGAGGGTATAATATGCATTCTTAAGAGGGGCCAATATTGCTCCCAAGGGGACAAAAATGGTTTTGGGGGAGCAGAATTTTAGATATCACATAGTTTGTGGCTTTCCAAAGCTCAGTGTTACATGTAAGTCTCATTCTTCAATATTTAATTATTCTTGTTGGGTTTATGTAAGTATCATGTTTTCTTAAGTATCAACATGAGTGGTATTAGAGTTCTTCAAAATTACATAAAAAGTGCACAAGACAAATGCTACAAAATGTTGGCAAATAGATTGCTTTGATTAAATAACTCTCTTTCGATTGTTTGATCAATCTTAAAGTCGTATCACTAGAGGTGGCCAGTGTGTGCCTGTTGGCTGCCAGTGACTGTTGTGTTGATGCTTTTTATGCTTGATTCTCGGTGATCTTGTGTGAACTTGAGCCATGAGAATTAAATTAAAAATTTATATTTTGTTAATTCTACAAAAGTTATTTTATCTATCATTATGTCCATTGCTGCAAAGAAAATAATGTCAATGTCTGAATGAATATCTAGCAACTAAGTTGAAATTTGTTTTCTCATATCAAGAAAAAATTAAAAGTTAAGGTCATTCAAATAATATTCAAGGATTTCATTTTTCAGTTGTTTTCCTTCTGCCATTCAAAAAGCAGTTTTGAATTAGTTTTCAATTTGGTTACTTCCTATTATTTGTGTTTATACGAACTGCTAATTTGCATATATAATTTGGTACATAACTTACTTAATTTAAATACATTACATTAGAAGTTACCCAAAAGAAATGATTACAAAGTTAAATGAAAGCTAAATATGTTAATAAATCAGAAATAATTGAAAATTATAGAAACAATGAAAGCAGTGCTATGTTAAATAATGCAAATAGAATCACAGTATCAGATATGCAAATGTATGACACAGACTGTAGAGGGTAGAATAAATGCATATTTTTATTGTCATTAATATCATATCCTTAATTACTATGCAATAATTGGTGAACTCAGGGTCCACTCAATACATCCCAGTCTTCTCTTCCTTTGTGTATTCTCTCATTTGAAATAATGTTCCCCTTTCTTTCTTCTTCTTCTTTTTTTATTTTTTTATTTTTGAGACATAGTCTCCCTCTGTCGCCCAGGCTAGAGTGCAGTGGCACAATCTTGGCTCACTGCAACCTCCGCCTTTTGGGTTCAAGCGATTCTCCTGCCTCAGCCTCCCGAGTAACTAGGATTACAGGAACGTGTCACCACGCCCGGCTAATTTTTTATTTTTAGTAGAGATGGGGTTTCACCATGTTGGCCAGGCTGGTCTCAAACTTCTGACCTCAAGTGATCTGCCTGCCTTGGCCTCCAAAAGTGCTGGGATTATAGGCGTGGGCTACCACACCTGGCCTCTTTCTTCTATTTTTCCAAATTCTACTTGTCTTTCAAAATCCAATTTAATTTTTTTTATCTCTTCTAAACACTTACAGCCTATAAATATTTCAGTAGCTTTTTAATTCTTAGAATATTGAATTATTCTGTAGAGTTGGCATTTATGTACTGCTTGCACATTCAATCTTTCTTTCAATTAAAAAATATGTGTTTTATACCTACTATGTCCTGGGCACTATGCTACTTGCTACAGACAGGACAGTAAACAAGGCAGATGAGGTCTGCATCATGAAACTTCCCTAGTCACTGGAGAATGGAACTTTTCACATACTCAGTCATCATGCAGCGTAGCAGTGCCAGGAGACAAAGACTTAATCATATGGGAACACACCGCCACTTAATTCAAACTCATTCCATGAACCTCAGAGAGGTTCCAGTGCCAAGAATGTAGCACATGAAGTCATAAACTACCTTTTCAGGAAAATGATGACTTCAGAAGGAGGAGAATTAAATATTGAAGGACATTCAGGTTCTAATGAGAAGCTCTTACAACTTCTGATAGAAAGAATCCGTGTCGTACCGTTGCTTTTTGCCAGCAGTTAAGCCCACTTTAAACACAAAAGCTCCATGAGAGCAGAGAGTGTATTTAGGAAAATCTCACTAAATAGATGTTTAAATTGCAATGAATGAAAGCAAGGGTGAAAAGAATTGGGATGGAGCTGGAAACTCAGTACTTGCAGAAGAAAGTTGTAATCCTAAATTAAAGGAATTGTTAGTTAGAAATAGTCTAAGTTGGGCATAGTATATCCCAAACTGCTCAGCTTTTTTTTGTTTATATCTTTCACATAATACTATCCACAGTGGGAGAACCATAGCAGAATTTACCAAAGAGCTTTATTGTCACAACAGATTATCAGAAAATATTCCTGACTTCTTTACAAGATGTAAAGAAATACACTAATCTAGAAAATGTAAGTTTAAGTCTAAATATTTCTTCATTTGTTAAAAAAAGTTTAAAACATTTATTTTAATTAAAATTCCCTCAAAGATTACAAATGGTATTGTTTTGTATATTCATTTCTTACAGAGATAAGATATCTAAGATTATTGCCATTTTAATTGCTTATTTTATCAATGCATACAAGAGTGAATCATGGTTTTCTCTCTACTCCAAGTATGTAATCTGTAATTGGTAAAAACGGACTGCCAAACTTATAGCAGCATCTGAGTCAGAAATGTGATTCAGTTAGAACAATCAGCCCACTGATAAGCAATTCTGCCTTACTTTGGTTGGAGCATGTATTGCAAACTCCATAGAAAATGAAGAGTAGGCATTAAAAATTAATTAAGAACTTAATGAGTTCTACAAAGAGCTACTCTCATGTGCTGAAAACTGTTACAATTTTTCAAGCAATGCCCTAGAAAAATGAGAAGAGAGAAAAAGAAATGTCTCACCATGAAAAATGTGTTTGAAATAATCAAAATTCAAATATTTTCAGTAAATAAGCAGAAGTTAAATTGAAATTAACTGGCTCTCAGGATTCCTACACAGACTAGTTGCGTGTATAGCAGTTGTACCTACAAAGTTTCTGTGGGCAAATGGACAGTAACCATGTGAAGCCACATTTTAAACTAGACAAGCCACAATATTGCTTTTATTCTCTTCCTTCTCTCAGATCTTATAATACCTAAGATGACAATGTCTATGACTACTTATGACATTTGAAGAGACACTCTTGAGTCTGGGTGACAAATCTCTCACTACATTAATTCACGAGCAGCCAGTATGCAAGTTGCTGACTCTACCTGGCTGCAGGCCTGATGTCTAGTTGGCTGAAATAGCTCTTTGCTGCGGCAGCATTTAAACCCATTTATACTTAGTCTGCTCTAAACTTGTCTCAGATAGAATGCTATCTTCAGTGACTTAATGGATCTCAAATATTAGACGCTGGAATTGCTTTTTCATATAAGAAATTCCTCTGCAGACAAGGCACACTAATATTTCTTAATAAATAATGTAAACACTGAGCACATAAGATAGATGTCCTCATAAAATTAAAAATTCTTCAGCCTCCTTATAAATAGAATATTAATTTTCAAGAGAGTTATAACATGGATGGAGGAAATACATCTTTATTTTCACAAACTTCAACTAAAGTTTTGGTATTTTCTTCAAATTGTGAATACAGGCAACAGATCACAGGTATTAGTAGTATGTGTGACTTTCTCATTAATAGTAATAGTAGATATTTTAATATCCCATTATAATACTTTGGCTATCTCAAAAGTATCATTTATGTTCATCACGCCTTTAAAATAATGGTAGTTACTTCATCCTCCATAAATCTTCTTGTTTAACATATATTCACAAAGTCACTATTATAGATTTTTACAAATATTTTAATAATTGGTATTAATTTGTTTCTAATTCATTCTTTCCTAACCAACATTAAAATGCAGCTATTCCTATAAAACTACTAGAAGAAAATATTGAAGAAATGCTTCAGGGCATCAGAATGCACAAGGATTTTTTTGGATAAGACCTCAAATTCACAGACAACAAAAGCAAAAATAGACAAACGACATTGCATCAAACTATAAAGCTTCCACACAGCAAAGGAAACAATCAACAGAATGAAGAGACAATCTATAGAATGGTATAAAATATTTGCAAACTCTACATCTGACAAAGGGATAATATCGAGAATATATAAGGAACTCAAAAAATTCAAGTCAAAAAAGCAAATAATCTGATTAAACAATGGGAAAAAGACCTTAATATATATGCTTAAATGAGAGCATATACATGGCCAAGAGATATGTAAAAAAAAAAATGCTCAGCATCACTAATCATCAGGGAAATACAAATCCAAACCATGATGGATATCACCTCGTGCCTGTTAGAATGGCTATTATCAAAAAGACAAAAGATAAAGAAGTGTTAGCAAGGTTGTGGAACTAGGATAAGACCTCAAATTCACAGACAACAAAAGCAAAAATAGTATAACAAGTGTTATACACCCAGTAACACTGTCCCCTTGCACACTGTTAGTGGGATTATAAATTAGTACAGCCATTATGAAAACAGTATGTCGGTTCCTCAAAAAAAAAAAATTCAAACAGAGCTACCATATAATCTACCAAATCCACTACTGGGTACATATCCGAAGGAAATGAAATCAATAGGTTGAGATATCTGTCCTCTCGTGTTTATTGTAGCACTATTCACAATACCCAAGATATGGAATCAACTTAAGTGTCCAAAAATGAATAAATGGATAAAGAAAATGGGGTCCATATACACAATGGATTATTACTCATCCATTAAAAAAATGAAATCCTGTTATTTCCAATAATATTGATAAGGCTGGAGGAAATTATGTTAAGTGAAATACACCAGGTACAGAAAGACAGACATCTCATGATCTCATTCATATGCAGGACCTGAAAACATGTATCTCATAGAAGCAGGGAGTAGAACAGTAGTTACCAGAGAATGTGGAGGGGACAGGGGAGGTGAAGATGGGGAGAGATTGGTGGAGTATGAAGTTACCGTCAGTAGGAATGAGTCCTGGTGTTTCTTTGCACAGTGAGGTGAATATAATTAAAAATAATGTATATTTCAAAATAGTGAGCAGAGAGGATTTTCATTGATCTTACCACAAAGAAATGACAGATATTTGAGGTTATAGATGTGCTAATTACCCTGATTTGATCATTACACAATGTATACATGTATCAAAACATCACATTGTTCCCCATAAATATGTGCAATTATTATGTGTCAATTAAAAGTAATTTAAAAAATAAAATGCAGCTATATTAAACATGATTTTAAAATGTCTGAGTTATATTAAATATGATAAAGAATAATTTAGATAAATGCGGTAACTGTTACTAGATGCTGGCAAGCTAAGTTAGAAAACAAAACTGCTGAAGTTGATGAACAAAAAGTAGTCACCTCTCCTCTGTAACATGTGTGGAATACATCTATAGATTTATTAATATGTAGAGATGGAAATTTCTGATTTGTAGGACTTCAGAGACACTAGAAAACTTTGAGGGACAGTAACCTCTCTGACTCCTGAGTATTAGAATACTTTAAATTCTAATAGCAGAAGATGAGTATAGTGGTTAAGAGCATGAATATTGAAGCTAGAATTGTTTTTTAATCCTGATTATTCAACATAATTTTTATGTGACATGGGTCTTAATTTTGTGGTCTGTAAAATTAGAAAACAAAGTATCTTCCTTGCCATCTTATTTTGAAGATCAAATGGATTCATATAGTTGGAAGACTTAGCGCATGATATAGAAAAAAACGAGGCCAGCGCGGTGGCTCATGAATGTAATCTGGCTCTTTGGAAGGACGAGACAGGAGAATCACAAGGCCAGGAGTTTGAGACCAGCCTGAGCAACATGGTGAAACCCCCGTCTTTACTAAAAATACAAAAATTAGCCAGGCGTGGTGGCGTGCACCTGTGTTCCCAGCTACCCAGGAGGCTGAGGCAGGAGAATCGCTTGAACCAGGGAGGTGGAGGTTGCAGCGAGCTGAGATTGCATCACTGCACCCCAGCCAGGGCGACAGAAAAAGACTCCGTCAAAAAAAAAAAAAAAAAAAAAAAAGAAACGAAGGAATGAATGAATGAATCAGTCAATATTTGGACTGGACACAAGAGTAGCAGTGCTAGTGGGAGTAGAATAGAATGGCAACAATAATAGTGATAATGTCATTCTTTAGAGCTGACTATATGCTTTCCTGTAAAGCAAACACTCCTGGGCTCCTGGGACAAATTAAACTAAGGTGTTAGCATCCTAATGGAAATCTTTTCTTCAGGACAGAAGAGATTCTGGTGGAACTAGCTTCGTAGGAGTCCTACGTGGAAATAGTAGAGACACTGAAAGAGATAAAGAACATGGGAACAGAAGAAGTTTAAAAGAAAAATTTCACATATTCAAAAATATGCCTGGAATAATTATTGCCATGTTCTCCAAGATGATATAAAGAAACATTTATTTTATATAACTAGAGCACTGTGACGTTGTGGCAACTAACTGAATTAAACTCTGGGTGTGTTGATATCTTGTGTGGTTATAACTTTGTGAAAAGAAAATAAATCTTGGGGCCCCAGAATCACTTAGCTAAAGGCAAAAGTCGAGCTGGAACAGCTTAGGGCAAACCTGCCTCCCATTCTATCCAGTCATCCCTCTGCTCACTGAGATACACGCATAACTGATTGCCTCCCTTGGAAAGGCTAATCAGAAACTCAAAGGAATGCAACCATTTGTCTCTTATCTACCTATGACCCGGAAGCCCTCTCCCCAGTTCGAGTAGCTCCCCCTTTGCTTCGAGTTGTCCCACCTTTCTGGAACAAACCAATGTTCATCTTACACATGTTGACTGATGTCTCATGTGTACCTAAAAATGTATAAAACCAAGCTGTGCTCCAACCACCTTGGGCACATGTCATCAGGACCTCTGGAGACTGTGTCATGGGCACACATCCTTAACTCTGGGAAAATAAACTTCCTAAATTGACTGAGATCTGTCTCAGATATTTGGTGGTTCACACCTTGAAATGAAAAGATCAACTTTTCTCCAATTATTTGGCCAAGTACGCTAGTACAATATAACAAAACTATGCAGATTACACTGCTAAGATACTGAAACAATTCTGAAAAAGCACTAAAAATGTAGTTTAATTGATTTACATTCCAAAATCCACATGATAGTCTTGGAGAAGTCAAATTCCCTATCTAGATTCTATGAATCTTCTATATTATCTATACTTTTTCTGAAATAATGAATAAAATGCAAACAGTATACTCAAAATAACATTAGATATTCAGTAGCTTGTCAATATCAAAATAAACCTAACTTTTAAAACCTGTCTGATTACTACTCTAGTATAAGCAATTACACGATGAGTATCCCTAACCCTGCAATCCAAAATCTGAAATGCTCTAAAATCCAAAACTTTTAGAAGGTTGACATGATGCTCAAAGCAAAGACTCACTGGAGCATTTCAAATTTTGGATTTTTGGATAAGGAATACTCAATCTGTGTTGTAAATCTTTTCAGATTAGGGCAGTGGTGAATATGCATGCAGAGGATGGGGTGGAGGGGGTTTGGATGGATGCAGAGAGCTTACCATGAATTCAGTTGACCCTTGTCTACAACCAAGGCTCACTGCTCCCTAGACTAAGGTTAAAAGTGGACACAGAATGACCACAGTCTTTCACATAATTAAAGGAAGCTATCTTCTTTTTATCTGACATTTTCCACAGCCTCTTGAACAAAATATTTATTTCCCTATTACATATCAAAATTGTTAGATAAAATTTCTAGGAAGACATGTAGAAGAGCCTTAAGTTAGAATTCAGAAAAAATGAATTCATATCCTGACTTTTTTCTTAAAATACCATGTGAGCTCAGGCAAGAAATATAACCTCTTACTCTTACTTCCTTCATCTGTAAAATGAATAGCTGAGAGTAAGACCCCACCAACTCTAAAATTATCTGAACCACTGAGCAAGATAAAGCGATGAACTAATTTAATTGTGGTCTTTCAGCATAACTAGGTTACTATATCAGGAGGGCTCTCCTGAAACACATTATTTTTCTCCACTTCTGGCTTGAATATATTATGTTTTCTATCATGACTGCATAATGGATAGTCCTGAACACCTTCAATTAAATACATTCAAATTCCCTAAAGCATGCAGTAATCTTGATTAAAATATCAACAGTTTATTACAGATGGAATAGTTCCAAAAGAAGATAATGCTCTTCAGGTAGCAGGTGTTCCTGCATTTCATTCAAAAGCCTGGTTGAAAAGATGCAAAAGTCTTTTGTTTCTTGTACAGGCTAGACAGATTTTACCCAATGAAAACAAATTGTCGAAAACAAAGTCCATTTCAAAATTTCCCTGAAATTAGTTTTAGTGTATTCATGTATACATATTACTCATCATTAATTAACCCCATCAGTGCCAGGCACGCTGGCTCAAGCCTGTAATCCCAGCACTTTGGGAGGCCAAGGCAGGCAGACCACGAGGTCAGGAGATGGAGACCATCCGGGCTAACGTGGTGAAACTCCGTCTCTACTAAAAATACAAAAAAAAAAAATTAGCCAGGCGTGGTGGCGGGTGCCTGCAGCCTCAGCTACTTGGGAGGCTGAGGCAGGAGAATGGCGTGAACCTGGGAAGCGCAGCTTGCAGTGAGCCGAGATTGCGCCACTGCACTCCAGCCTGGGCGACAGAGCGAGACTCTGTCTCAAAAAAAAAAAAAAAAAAAATTAACTCCATCAGGAAACAAGAGACTAGAAAATAGGTAAAATAGTGGGAGTAAACTTTGTGAAATAAGTTAATTTCATGTTGTAAAACCCCTTTTCTACTCTTGAGTACTTGTTTTATTTTTTGTTTCAAATCTTAGGTGGTCTGGAAGGTAATGCATTTAAATTTAATGAGAAATTTAATACTGAATGAGTTAAAAATGAAAAATGAGAAATGTTAGCAAAACTAAGGATGCCATTTTAAAAACGAACTATTACAAAATTCAGAAAAAGATAGGGCCCCGTTATTTTAACTTACATTAACATCCAAACCTACTCCTTAGAAAGACATACACCAAATCAATTATGCAGACTTTCTAAACTTAATTTCAGAATACCTGAGTTCAAGTCATAGTCAATCCACTTACTGGTGACCTTGAGTTTATAACTTAGCCCATCTGAGCCTCTCTTGGCTCACTCATAAAATGAAGGAGTGGAGTAACAGAGATTCTCATTGCTTCCCACAGGCTGAATCTCATGCACACAGTGTTTGGCTTGGCTGAAGCAGACAGTGAGAGCCAATCATCCTACCTGGTAAACCCTCTGATCGCATACCAAACAAACTGTGTTTAAAAAATTGTTATTCCTTCAAAAAAGTTTAACTGCGTCCTTTTAAAGGTTATTTTTTTCTCATTTATAACTAAAGCAAACTTCAAGAAAAAGAAAAAATTAACATCAATTTCTCAATTTTTTTGATCCTCTTATTATTCACCCATTGCTTGATTGAAGACACAAAACTTAGATTTGTTTCAGTTGCATCTCTCTAATGAAAAGCAACTCTCATGTAACCAAAGGCAAAAAATACAGAAATAGGTAATATGGTACTGTTTTTACCAAATGTTCTCAAAAGCAATAGCTTTGCTTTGTTGAGGTTTCTCTGAATTTACTTTTTTATTACAAGAGTCATTTAAGAATCATATATGGCCATTCTAAGAACAATGATTCATTTTGTTTTTTTCTAAAAAAAATACTCTATGCAATGTGTATAGATCTGGGTAAAGGGGGATCTTCATTTCAATATTAAAGTCAGTGTGGAACACTTGGGGCTCAGGGTTGGGAGTAAACAAGTGAGTTTTGGACATAGACATACTTGGATTTATGTTCCCACTCTGTCACTGACTAGGTATTTAGCTATAGGGTGGTAAAGTTATTTCTGTGACTTCTCTACCCCTTTAGTAAAATAAGGCTCCCACTATTTAACTGAGAGGGGTGTGTTAAGAATTCCATGAAATAATATATGTGATGGTGTTCTATAAATGACATATTTATGCATGCACTGTTGTAGTGATCTATAATCAGTATTACCCCATATAAATGATGCTACCAATTAATTATTGTTCAATGGCACATGCTTTTATATCTGATTCCATGTATATGTTTCTGATTTAGATGAGAGATTCTTCTTCAGGCTAGATTTGAATGTCATGCGTGTAACGCACAATGGCCATCCCTTCACAAGGGTTGTCCTAAATAAGGGTTAGCTCCAGCCCAGCCACAACCTCTGGAAGGCCACCACTTTTTTGCTTCATCCAGCAGTCCCTTCTCTGAAGATCTGAGAAGGACACTTGAAGCCTAAAACTTCAGTGCCTTGCTCTCAAGACTTTACAGTCAGTTTGTTGAACTAGAATAATTTCTAATGAACAGCCAGTTAGCAGGAATCTTTCTGGAACTGCAAGACACTCAGAAAAGGAATCATTGTGGGAGGCTAGGCAAATGTGGCCAAGGAAATTTCTGCAAAAGGCCGAGTTTTCCCGATTGGGTGTGACTCGGTGTGGAGGGAAAAGACAGAAAACACAGAAGGAGGCCTACCTAAGAATAGACAGGGAGGGCCAAGCCAGAGGGAGTGCCTGTGTGTACTGGAACATCTTAAAAGACAAAGAGGAAAGAAAGAAAGAAGGAATTTGGAGGCAGAATCCTTGCCTTTATTGGGCTTACCATCTAGCTAGGATGCTTTCAAACTAATGAGCAAGGTAAAATCTAGCATGATTCCACATAGAGACAGCCAAATAACTACTTTGTAATGCTGGTTGAAAATACATATCTTATTAATCACCAAGATGAAATGATTGCCCCAATATTCATGAATATAGAACCCAAATATGTGATGAGAGATTTCTTTTCTTCACAATCAACGTGACTAATTAAGTACAGGCATATACTTTTTAAGTGTGTGTGTATGTTTGTGTGTGTGTGCAGTAGGAAAGATAGGCTTTTTAAAATGCTGTTAAATTTCCCTAAGAATCAATTAGAGGAACCACAGGAATTCTATGCATTGGTAGGAAGACTAATATCGCAAAAATGGTTTAATACTACACTTTCTAGAAATAAAAAGCTTGTTACTGTAACATAATTGAAATGTAAATATGACTGAAGCAAATAATCAAAGCAAAGCCCACAGAACAGTACAAAATCTCTTACATGGTGCACACCATAGAATCAAGTATCACATATCAAGAGTGCTGGTGAGGTCCTCTTATGAGAACTTTAAGTGCTATATTTTTGTAAGTTTCCATCTTTAAATATAAGAATGATTTGCTGTGGTTCTTGCAACATGTATTTTATTAGGCAGACTTTTCTGCATCATTATAGAAGAGTCCTAAGTTATAAAGTCAATTCTGGTTTCCGATAAAACATAGACTCTGCAGACATAAGCTGTTCAGAGGTAGAAGCTCTTTGGTATTCAGCTCAGGCATTTTCTATCAGTGCCAGGGCACTTAACCAAAGCTCATGTGTCATTAAAAAAAAAAAAAAAAGCAATGGTCTCCACAGCATGCTTTAAAGTAAGCTTTCTTGGCGTTCTACCTAGATTCTTCAAATAAATACACACATACCTGCACGTGCACATATACATCTCCTTTCAGTTACTGTTTTAGCTCAGTAAAGAGTAAAGGTGTTTGACCAAGTCTCATTAATATTAATATTTACTATGTTATTTTGTTCCCTGAACACTGTCACTTTGTTATACTAAATTAAAGCTCTGACAGAAACATCCAATTAATCCTCAGTAAGAAAATGCATTACTGTGTCACAGTTAATAAGCAGTTCCATGTAATCATACCTTGATCATTCCCCTGAGTAGTTCAGTCCTTTGCACGGTGTGCTTAGAACCAGAATGTCTATTATTAGTTCCCTTAATGAATGCTCATATGTGAGGAAAAATGGATAGCCACTCTTCTTTCAGAAGCACAAATAATCTATTTTCTTTTATTGGAAAGGAAAGGGAAGGAAACAACTAAACAGGAAGAAGAAATGTATGTGTCCTAGATTATTATTATATAAGGAGTCTCGGATTCAGTCATAATCACAGGATATGATGTTGAACTCAAAGCTGGTTCTCATGCCCCAGCTTACCAAACCCCATAGATCATTTCAGCCACAGGAGATGGCACCTTTGAAAAACAGGGGGCCTTCTCTAGCCAAGTCAACTCCCTCAGGCCACATGCCACCTATAGAGAGGGGCCAGGTGTGGTGGCTCATGCATGTAGTCCCAGCACTTTGAGAGGTTGAAGTGGGAGGACTGCTAGAGCCCAGGAATTTGAGACAAGCCTGGGCAACACAGAATATAAAATCTCTACAAAAAATATAAAATTATTCTCTACAAAGAATAAAAAATTATCCAGGCATGATGGTGCATGCCTGTAGTCCCAGTTATTCGGGAGGCGGAGGCAGGAGGATTGCTTGAGTCCAGGAGTTGGAGGCTGCAGTAAGCCATGGCTGCACCATTGCACAGCAGCCTGAGTGACAGAGCAAGACCCTGTCTCTAAAACAGAACAAAACAAACTCAGAGGCATCACAGGCCATGTTCCTACCTTGATGAGAATCTGAATGGATCCTGTGGCCTTTGCAGATATGAAATACCAGAAGCTCATGGTGCAGGCTGCACTGGATTCTCGCCACATGGCACTCCTGAGGTGTGCTTTGTCACTCTGAAGGCCCACTGGAGTAGCCTCCAGATACATGAAGTGCCCTAGGAACAAGGACAGAATTCAGAGAAGACCGAAATAACAATGATGGGATTATTTTTGCGTTTCCATCATAGTTAAGGTCTTTAATTACAATTCATATGATCTGAGCTGCCAAAAGTATTTTCATTTGGAATAGAAAGAAAATCTAATAGCCTTGCCTCTAGCTTGCTGACAGAACAATTTCCAACTGTCTGTGCTTTCAGCACGTGCTTCACAGTATGCAGATTAACTGATCTGATGGGATATTTATGCCATCACATCAACAAGATAGCTACAAAAATTATTTTATAGATTTCACAAACTATCAAGTGATTGTAAAATAATGTAAAGACTACCAATGAAATCTAAAATAAAAATGATATGATGTGCTTTTAAAAATTCAGTCATCATCTGTTGAGTGTGTAAATATAACACTAAGAAATTTAATAAGTAACATGGGAAGAAAGGTATTGAGTTTTGTTCTTGCACACTGACATATCCATAACATTTCATGTATGTAGAGCTTAGTGTTTGAATGAGACTTTTGTCTTGCTTTCCCTGGCTTGTTCAGTTTTTTTTTTTTCAATAGACCTATGGAATTTCAATATTTAGATCTCTTTGCCTATTACGTAGCATCCAGGGATTCAGGGTCCCTTCTTCATTCTGCTACTGTCCTTTATTCCTTCACCCAGGAGGCTGAGACTTGATCTCAGCTACTCACTACAAAAATGAGCCATGCCCAACACCCTTAACATATGTGGCTTTACAGTTAAGTTTTCATGGCATCTCTATATGTTTCAAACTCTTTTCCCTTCATATACATCATCTCCACAATCTCTGTGCAGCACACAGGTCAAATTTTATTATCTCAAAATGACAGATGAGGAATTTGAAAATCCAAAATTTAAATGACTTGCTAATGATCATATGAGTGGCAGAATTCAGGGTTATTGATTACAAGTGTGTACCATTTAGGAAAGATGTCTGATGGCAGCATACATTATCATCTAACTTCAATTACTGAATTAATGATTAATATTGTATTTTGGCTAAAAACTGTTATGGCTTGAATTGTGTTCCCTCCTTCCCAAAAATATGCCAAAGTTCTAACCCCCAGTTCTTATGAATGTGACCTTATTTGGAAATAGTGTTTTTGCTGATGATCAGGTTACAAGGAGGCCACTGGATGGACAGTAATCCAATATGACTGGGTCCTAATAAAACAGGGAATTTGGACCTAAAAACAGACATGCTCACAGAGAAGATGATGTGAAGACTTAGGGAAAACCACCATCCACAAGCCAAGGAACTAATGAAACTACCAGAATCTAAGAGGGGACATGGAAGAGATGATGCTCCCTCACAACCCTCAGGAGAAATCACCATTGCCAATATCTTGATCTTGAACTTCCAGCATGCAGAATTTGAGACAATAAATGTCTGTTGTCTAAGTCATCCACTCTGTGGCCCTTTCTTACGGCAGCCCTAAGAAAAAAATACACTCACTAAATGTTTGATTGCCTTGCAATATCACTGTGGTGGTCTCTTCAGAGCTCCCCAGTTGCTGTCAGAAAAGACATTTTGATGTACATTGTGAATATCATATGAAAGCAATTACAACAGTCTAATAACCCACCATTTTCATTTCCAAGTGTATGGTCTTTGGGAGGTCTTAAGCTTTGATGAGAGCCAACCCCTAAAACCCAATCAAAGTTGTCAGCCAGGGAGTTTTGCCAGCCACACCAGCCTTTTTCAAAAGTACAGGAGCTACCACACTCATTTTCATCAGTATTATCTCCACAGTCATCTACGAAGTTACACCTTTGTTCCAGCCCATAGCATTTTCCATTCTGACATTCCCAATAGCCAAGTGGGCAGAAACCTAAAACAAAACAAAACAAAACAAGAATGAGCGAACACTCCAAACACATTCAGTGAGGTCAAAAAGCAGTAAGAGTGGATTTATTTTAATCTATAAAGGAACATATTGTTCTTAGGAATTTGAGGTACTTGAACCCCATCTCGCTCTCTCCCACTCTGCTCCAGAGCTCTAACCTATAGAGGCTTATTCATGACTATGATTATTCACAAATGCTAAAAAAAAAAAAAGCTTCACTTTATTGATCTAGGAAAGTACCTCTCCATCTCCCCAAATGCAGCATTCCTTGTAAACTGTGTTCAAGGATGTAAATTACATCTGAGAGCCAATGTGAGGCCTTCTATTTTTTCATCCTGAAACAAAATCTTTAAGGAACTAAGAGATCAAGTATTATGTGGCATTTGGAAATACGTTCCATTAGCATCCATTCACTCCAATATTTTTCAGAAGCCAGGATATGTAAGATACCTCCTTAGAAGCACGGCTATGCATATATAACTAATAACTGACACCACAACAGATTTTTCTCTAAAATGCATATTTATTTGTCTATAATTTGGAATTTTAGAAGCAATTTTTCTACAATGCAATGCCAACCATAGAGATTTGTTTACAAAACATAAGAAAACGCAATGCTTTTGAAGACCTGAGTTTGACCTCTAGTGCTGATATTTATTAGTAATGTGACTTGGATCATACCAACATTTGATAAACTTTAGTTTCCTTAGCTCAAAAGAGAAAAAAAGAGCAAAATCCTAGAGAAGTTAAGCTAATTTAAAAAAACATTGTGTGTGTGTATGTATATGTATTTGTGTGTGTCTATATATATATATACGTATATATGTATGTGTATATATATACACATATATATGTGTATATATATACACATGTGTATATATATATACACATATATATATATATATACGTATATGTGTATATATATATATATATATATATATCACCAGTGCCTAGAACAGTGCCTGGTCCTTACTATGTGATTAGTAAATATTAGTCAAATAAATGAATGAGTGAAATAAAGTGCTTTGGAATAAGGTTATTTAGAATGTATATTGAAGGTATTATTATTACACTACTCCAATATTACAATAGAATTTAACTGTCATGGGTAACAATATTTCAATAGAAAAAGTTGTTTAGAAATCCAACTTGGGATATCAGTTTCACATTTTTTTCTCTGAAACTACAGGATCTGACATTTTCTTTTTTTCTTGTCTTCTCCATCTTCCAGGTAGAGGAGCTGATAACATCACTCCTTGCTTTACTTCAAAGGTGGTAGCCCCACCCCGCCGCATGAACCTCTGGAGGCAAGTTACCTGGTAGATGAGGGTTGATGTGGGTCAGAGGTAGAAGATGAAGTTCAGGTATTTATTATAAGGTTTTCTGGGAGCTGGAAATGGCTGGTGATACAACCTCATATAGAAGCTTGTACCTCCTGGATAAGTCTCACATTTTAGACAATAGATGGTCAAGAGGGAAGAGAGTAGAAGATGAAGATGAATGGAATCCCACATTGAAGCCACTGGAGAGGAAACGTATTATGAAGGCTTCTGGCAATTTTGTGTGTTACACTGTTCCTGAACTGTTTGAGGTTGCCTAATTAGGTTGACTTTCCATTACGAAGCCATTGAAAGTAAGTTTCAACCATGGACTCTGTCTGTGACAAAATTTTTTTGGTTAGGTTAATCATTAATATTTTATGAAATGAAAACACAACATAGCAAAACTTGTGAGATGCAGCAAAAGCAGTACTAACAGGGAAGTGTATAGTGATAAATACCTACATTAAAAAAGAAAGATCTTAAATAAATATCCTAACTTTATTTGACAGAAAACTAGAAGAAAAAGAACTAAACCTGAAGTTAGCAGAACTAAAATAATTATAAAGATTAGAACATAAATAAATAATATAGAGAATAAACCATAGAAAATACCAGTAAAATACGTGGTTCATTTTTTGAAAAGATAAAACTGACAAACAGCTAGATGAACAAAGAAAAAAGAAGACTCAGGTAAATAAACTTAGAAATTAAAGGAGGAGTTAATACAACTGATTCCATAGAAACATAAAGGATCATTGAGACTTCTATGAACAATTATACACCAAAAATTGAATAACCTGGATAAATGGATACATTCCTAGAAATTCCTACAGCCTACTAAGACTGAATCATAAGAAACAGAAAATCTGAACAGACCAATAATGAGTAATGAGATTGAAATGGTAACAACCCTCCCATTAAAGAAAAGCCCAGAACTAGATGGCTTCAAGGGTGAATTCTACTAAACATTCAGAGAAGAATTGCCATTAATCCTTCTCAAACTCTTCCAAAAAATTGAAGAGAAGTGAACATTTCCTAATTCATTTTATTAATCCAGCATTACCTCGATACTAAAGCCATGCAAAAACACTACAAAAGGAGAAAACTACAGCCAATATCCCTAATAAATATGGATGCAAAAATCCTCAATAAAATATTGGAAAACCAAATTCAACAGCACCTTAAGAGGATCATACATCATTACCACATAAGATTACACCTGATATGCAAGAATAGTTTAACATCCCCAAATTAATAATGTGATACCCCACATTAACAGAATGAAGAATAAAAATCTTATGATCATTTCAATAGATGCAGAAAAAGCATGTGACAAAATTCAACACCATTTCATAATAAAATCTCTTAAACTGTATATAGAAGGAATTTACATCAACATAATAAACGTCATATATAAAAAGCTCAAATACAACATCACACTCAACAGTGAAATATTTTCAGTTCTTTCTCTAGCATAAGGAGCAAAGAATTAATGCCAGGTCTTGGCACTTCTATTCAAAATAGTACTAGTAGTCCTAGCCTGAACAATTAGGCAAGAAAAAGAAAAAAATGAAGCATTCAAATATAAAAAGAATAAATGAAATTCTATATGTTGTATAGTATATATAATTTTATCTATACTACATAATATATAATATATTATATATAATATATATTATATCTACTATATAATATATAGTATATATAATATATATATTATTATATATACTATATAATATATATAATATATATATTATATATACTATATACTATATAATATATATATTATATATACTATATACTATATAATATATATATATACTATATAATATATATATTATATATTTATATTTATATATTATATATTATATATAATACATATATTATATAGTATATATAATACATATATGATATATTATATATTATATATAATACATATATGATATATTATATATTATATATAATACATATATGATATATAATATATAATACATATATGATATATTATATATAATACATATATGATATATTATATATAATACATATATGATATATTATATAATACATATATTATATATTTTATATATATATATATAAACTCTTACAACTCTATAGCACAAAATCCAGATAACCTGATTTAAAAATTGGCAAAAGACATTTCTCCAAAGAACATACAAGTGGACTATATATATATATATATAAAGGATGCTCAACATCATGAATCCTCAGGGGAATGCAAATGCAAACCACAATATCATCTCACACCATGCCCTCTCTTATCTGGAATACTTATCTTCCAATACCAGAATTATCATTCAGACTTTAAGTCTTTTTTCTTAGGGTTCCCTTTTTTTACCATTTGGTCTAATTTAGGTTCTACAAACTTAAATGCTATACATTTCCCTAACACCTCACACTTCCCATATCATAGCACTCATCATACTTTAATTCCTTGCTTAAATAATCTGCCTCTCTCAAAGTTCTAGAGAATGTACTATTTCCATTTTGCTGCAGACCCAGGGCTTAGCATCTAGTATCTATTTAATACTGAATAAGAAATAGACTTAAAATAGACAGCCCATAAAGTTTTTGTTATTGGAAGCGATATTTTGATCGTCACATGTAAATATGATTTACCTAAGTAATGGAAATAATAATAACACTTGTCTACCTTTCAGAGTTACAAGGATTAAAATTAGTTAACATGTAATAGACTAAGCAGCATGAAGCATATAAAGTATGTACTTAGTAACTCTCAGTTCATATTCACTATCAAAAAGTTATCAAAGGAATATAAATCATTCTACCGTAAAGACACATGCACACGCGTGGTCATCACAGCACTATCCAGAATAGCAAACACATGGAATGACCTAAACGCCCATAACAGTAGACTGGATAAGGAAAATGTGGTATATATTCACCGTAGAATTCTATGTAGCCATAAAAGAGAATGAGAGTATATCCTTTGCAGCAACATAGGTGGAGCTGGAGGCCATTATCCTAAGTAACATAACACAGGAACAGAAAGCCAATACTGTATGTTCTCACTTATCAATGGGAGGTAAACTTTGAGGACACATGGACACTAAGAAAGGAACAGCAGACACCAGGGCTTACTTGATGGTGGAGGATGGGAGGAGACTGCAGATCAAAAAGCTACCTATCAGGTACTATGTTGATTACCTGGGTGACAAAATAATCAGTACACCAAACCCCCATGACATGCAAGTTACCTATATAACAAACATTTCATCTAGATTAGCAAACTGTGTACATAGAGATGTTCATAATATTCTTTTATTACTCTTTTAATGTCCATGGTATGTGTACTGGTGTTCCCTACTTCATTTCTGATATTAATAATTTGCATAAAACATTTAATAAATTGTAGTAAGTCATATAAAGAAGTTTGGTACTGAAGGTTGTAAGAATCTAACTACTAAAGAAAGAGTATATATCCTTTTAACATTTGCAGAAACACTGAGTAGCAGGAGTGGTACAGGATGAAAATCTTCTACCTGAAATAATTTTATCACACAAGTATCTATGTTGTTAAACATTCTAGTATACTAACAGCTCCTACTCAGTGAGCCTTCTGGTGAGTGGAGGTTGAGGGTTCCATATATTTGTAATGACTCCCAGAGCAGACCAGGAAAATTAATGGAAAGAACAAAGTACATAAAGAAGAAAGCCTGGATCAAGACTTTTATCTGAATTAAACAGCAGGTATAAATCCCAAGTATTTACTTCTGCAGTCCTATATTACATAAACTCAAACATGACAAATAAAACTTCTATTATAAAAATCAGAGTTACTAAAATTAAGAGACACAACTATGCCTTCTAGTTTGTGATTACATAATAGCAGATAAGCAAAGAATAAAACCATTCAGATATTCTAACTTTTATGCCAACGTTCCTTTTACTATGTCCATTTCTCTCTATTTCTCTAAGACACACACGCACACACACACTCACACACACACACACGCTTCCATCTATCAAATAATATCAGATGTCATCCCATGCGTCACACTACACTACAAGTAGATCAGGCCTGTTGTGAATGTCAAAATTCTATTTATTTTTACAGGTATTCAGGAAAAGACATCAAAACAACATACTGTGGGGATGATCTAGAGTTTTGGAATTTCTTAGCACAATGAAGTCTGAGACTCTTATATTATTAAAACAATCCTTAATTGTTAAAGCCAGGCAGCGTTTAAGAGAACAGACACATTCTTGACATTAAGGGTATAGACTGGAGTAATGTTTTGAAGTTCAATTATCTATAAGCTGTTTCTCAAGTATACACACCTGAATATATATGCACACAAATTTCGTAGTAGCATTGGTCAAAATAATGTCTTAATACATACCACAAAATCTGTTAAAATTTTACTCAGTTGGAAATACCATTTATTCCCTGAACTCTCATGTTGCTTTTTGTTCCATAATATTAATGATAATCATTTTTATTGTATTCTATTTTTGAGACGGAGTCTTACTCTTGTCACCCAGGCTGGAGTGCAGTGGTGTAATCTCGACTCACTGCAAACTCCACCTCCCAGGTTCAAGCAATTCTCCTGCCTCAGCCTCCCAAGTAGCTGGGATTACAGGTGTCTGGCACCGGGCCCGGCTAATTTTTTTTTTTGTATTTTTAGTACAGAAAGAGTTTCACCATGTAGGCCAGGCTGGTCTCGAACTCCTGACCTCAAGTGATCCACCCACCTTGGCCTCCCGTTATGCTGGGATTACAGGCATGAGCCACCGTGCCTGGCCATAACCCATTTTTCAATGAGGTTATAATGAAAATAATAGAGAATGCAATACACGATATATCTGTAAGGAGAGCTATTTAGAGATAAGACATTTGGCTAACGTGCCTTCAGCAGATCTTGTGAAAGTCTTTGTCACCAAAAGACTCTATTACGAAATTGCTACGGAATGTCCTTTAGAAAGAAATCAAGTGATCCCAGAAGAAAAACCTAAGATGTCACAAAAAATTTCCAGTAAAGAAAGCAGCACACTTGACGATAAATATTAAAAACAATGACAACAATAATGCCAAATTTTGATGTAATGTATCAAAATGTGGCAAAACAACTAACCACAAGTAAATGGATAGAGAGGAAATGATTAAAACATTTTTAAATTCTATATAATATTCAAAAGGATGATAAATATATTAAATTACTTTAAACCTTATAATATTATGTATGGACATTAAACTTCTATGGTAAAGACTATATAAAAATGTAAGAGGAAGAGAAAATTGGGATTTAAGAGAAACAGTAAATTGGGATTTTACTTGAGAGAAAAAGTGTGTAAAGTAAAATTCCAAACACTTTTAAAAGAAATAAGAACGTAAGCAAAAAATGAAACAAAAGAACTACGCAACAGCCGAGGGGAATAATTCATATAAATCACTTAGGGCCAATAGGTGTTGGAATTCCACCAGAATGGAGAGAATAAGTGGAACTCATGGTATGGAATACTTCCAAGAACAAAGAGGACCATTTTGCAGTAATAAAGGGTCATTCAATTGAAAAAAAAAAAAAAAAAAAAAAAGAAGAAGGCTGGGTGCAGTGGCTAACACCTGTAATCCCAGCACTTTGGGAAGCCAAGGCAGGTGGATCACCTGAGGTCAGGAGTTCGAGACCAGCCTGGCCAACATGGTGAAACCCAGTCTCTACTAAAAATACAAAAATCAGCCAGGCGTGGTGGTGCATGTCTGTAATCCCAGCTACTTGGGAGGCTGAGGCAGGAGAAGTCCTGGAACCTGGGAGGCAGAGGCTGCAGTGAGCCAAGATCCTGTCACTGCACTCCAGCCTGGGTGACAGAGTGACACTCTGTCTCAAAAAAAAAAAAAAAAAAAAAAAAAACTTCAGTGTTTATCCACGTAATTACAACAAACAAACACTGACAGAATCACAAGGAGAAATAAGCAAATCTGCAAGGTTAGTTGGAAGTATTACCGCCCTTCTTTCAGTTACTGATAAAACACAAAGTAAATGTATGGAAGACATGAACCCATGATCAAGCATACTGGTCTAGTTAACATTTACATAACACTACACCAAACAAGAACAGAATATACATTGTTTTCAAGGACATGTGAAATAGTCACTAGCTGGACCATATAAAAGGCCATAAAACAGGTTTCAATAAATTTAGAAGAATTAAAATCATGCAGAGTATGCTCTCTAAGCACAACAGAATTAAAATAGAAATCAGTATCAAATTAGGTATCTGAAAAATCACCCAAATATTTGACAACATATTTGTAAGTAACCATTGAGTCAAAGAAGAAATAACAACAGTAGTTAGAATATAGTTTGAACTCTATGAAAGTGAAAACTCAGCATATCAAAATTTATGGGCTCCAGGTAAAGCAGTTCAGGTAACATATAGCTATAAGTGCTTACATTTAACAAAACAAGATCCAAAATCAATTAACTAAGTTTCGATCATAAGAAGCTAGAAAAATAAAAGCAAATTTATCACAAAGTAAGTAGAAGGAGGAAAATAATAAAGAGGAAATATCCATTAAAGACAAAATAAACAATTGTGAAAAACAGCAGTTCAATCAAAAGCTGTTTAGTGGTAAATATCAATAAAACTGATAAAACATCATCTGTACTGATGAATAAATACATAAAAATAAGACAAAGATTACCAACATGAAAAATGAAAGACAAGATATCACTACATGTTGTATACACTTTAAAAAGATAATAAAATATTATTATGAGCAAGTTTATAACAATAAACTTGACAACTTTGGTAAAATACATCAATTCCTTCAAAAACAAATTACCAAATCCAACTAGAGGATAAAAAAGGTGAATAGCCCTACAACTATTACATGGATAGAAACCATAATTAACAGTCTTGTCACAAAGAAGACTCTGGGGCAAAATTTGGCTGATGAATTCTACAACACATGTAAACAGAAAGAATAGTAACCCAACATGTACTCTTCCATAAAATAGAGGAAAAGGGAGCACTCTCACATGTATTTTATGATGTCAATATTACTCTAATACCAAAAGCAGAAAAATACACGACAAGACAATAGACCAATATGTCTCATGAACATAGGCACAAAATTTTGTACTAAATTAGCCAATAAAGTTCTGCACATAATACAGTACGTCATGATCATGTTCATGTCAGAGTGCAAGGAATTCATTTGAATATCAAGTAACATAAATAACCATAAACAAACTAAAGGGAAAAACACAAGATTTTTTAATAGATTCAGAAAAAGACATAAACAAAAAATATTTGTCTTCTGAAATATCTGGTACACATCAGAGCAAGAGGTAGAACATACACTGATTGATCACAGGCCCTGTGTCCTTTCAACTACTCATGTCTTAAGACTTTGCTGTTGCAGATTAATACTTCTTTCCATGGCCACCAAAAAGATGCTGAATGAATCTGGAAAATATCTGTTGATACAGTGGTATAGAAGGGGTTTTGACAACATATTCATTCAACCAAATCCACTTCTACCATGGATTTCAGTTCATCATTATCATCACAAGAGCATGTGATAAATTACAGTGGAGAATTTATTTTCAATAATTCTTTTGGAAATGCAAAATGAATTCCCTTCTTCATTAATTGAATACATATTGTTTAAGCTTTGGTATGGTTCTAGTTCAAGACAGAGAGGTATCTTCCGTATAGTATAAAATCTAATACTGGCCCTCTGGAAATGTCAAGTTTAGAGTACAAAAACTGTATATATTTGAAAAGCTAAAAGCTACTTTCTAATAAAGTAGGGACAGAAAAATGTCAATTAATCCAATTATGCTTTAAAATCTGTGTGTCAGCTTACTTTAATCACAGAATTCTTGATTGACAAAAATGGTGAAAATTGTGAATGAAAGAGATTGGGATTTTATTGCTGGCAATTATCAATGGTATTTCATAGAAGTGGGCAAAGCTTTTTGCATAGAGTATTTTAAACTCCACTGAAGGGAAATTATATTTCATTATTTATAAAGTTTAGGTTTATTAATTTGCTTATAGAATACTGGCAATGCAAACAAAATACTCAGAAATAATAATGTATTAATTGCTGAAATCACCTCATTTTATACCTGATATTTTCCTTTACCATATATGTTCATTGTAACAAATTCGTTCTTAAATCATTAATGGTTATGGGATTTGTATCAAAAATAAAAAAAATAATTAAGACAGAGACTTATAATTTTCAGTTGTTAGTCACGCTTATAAGAATTTTATGTATCTTATTCAATCTTCACAACAATCTTATGAAGTAATTCTGTTTAATAACCTCATTTTACAGATGAAAAAACTAACGAGCAGAGAATAAAGCATCTTCCTCAATGTTACACAGTTGAGTAGGGAGCAGACCTGAGATCTGAATCTAGGTAATTTGGTTCCAGAATCCATTCTTAGTAACTTTGCATATTACCAGTTGCTTAAGGGCATGAAATGTATTTTAGTAAGAAAATGTTAGTTTCTTTAGTAAGAAAATGTTATATTATTTTTTATTTAATACATAAAAATCACCCATGCATTATTCCTTTCCTTTTTTAAAAATACAACAAAATAACAACCCATCTTTTCATTTTTGAAGTGATCTTACTATTTCTCTTCACTTTATAAAAGTTAACCAACAAATTATCTAGCAATGGAATTAAGGTGCTTGAACATCAGTTTTGAGCTCAACAGTTATGCATAGCTTTATTTATGCCTATTTATATATAATATTAAATTTAAATACAAGAATTAATATTTAAATGTTATATATAAATATATTTAAATATATATTAACACATACACAGAGGAATAATAAATATATTCCTCTGGAGTATCTGCTAAAGTATCTATTTGTCTGTTTAACATTGAGTTATAGATATCTGTTATATATACTTGATGCAAGTATCATTGTATATATTACTGATATATTATTTAAAGAAATCTATTTAAATTATATATACACACACACACAAAAACACACACACACACACACATACACAAATCACCAAAACGCACAAGCAAAAAACTATCAGGAAAAAGCAAATTGAAGTCTACAAGAAAAACACCAAAACACTGAGGAAAGAGATTGAAGAGGATACAAACGACTGGAAAAACATCCCATGGTCACTGAGCAGAATTAATATTGTTAAAATAACCATACTATATAAGAAATCTACAGACTCAATACAATTTCTAAAAATATCAATGACATTCTTCACAGACATAAAAAAAAATACTGATATGGCATTACAAAAGACCCCAAATAGTGAAAGCAATCCTCAACCAAAAGAACAAAGCTGCAGGCATCACACTACCAAACTTCAAAATACATTACAAAGCTGTAGTAACCAAAAAACATGGTATTGGCATAAAAACAGAAACATAGACCAATGGAACAGAATACAGAACCCCAAAATGAATCCACAATTCTACAGTCAATTGATTTTTGACAAAGGCACCAAGAACAGACATTAGGGAAAGGACAGTGTCTTCAATAAATGGTGCTAGGGAAACCTAGATATCCACATGCAGAAGAAGGAAACTAGGCCCCCACTTCTCAGCCTATACAAAATTAAAATTGATCAAAGACCTAATTTAAGACACAAAACTATAAGCCTACTAGAAGAAAACATAAGGGAAATGCTTCAGGAGTTTTGGCTGGGAAATCAATTCATGAATAGGACCAAAAAAGCACAGGCAAAAAACAAACAAAACAAACAAAAATAAAACAAAGTAAATACATGGGATTATATAAAAATAAAAAGTTTTTGCATAGCAAAGAAAACAATCAACAGAGTAAAAAGACAGCCTGTTGAATTGAAAATATTGCAAACTATCCATCCAACGGAGGACTAATATCCAGAATATATGAGGAAAACATACATCTCAACAGCAAAATAACAATAATAATACTCCAATTTAAAAATAGGGAAATGATCTGAACAAACATTTCTCAAAACGCACAGAAATGGCCAACAATTGTATGAAAAAAATGATCAACATCACTAATCACCAGGGAAATGCAAATCAAAATAACAATGAAGTATCATATCATCCCTTGTTAGGATGGCTATTATACAATAAGACAAAAAATAAATACTGGTGAGAATGCAGAGAAAAGAGAACTCTTATACACTCTTCTTGAGAATGAAAACTAGTGCAGCCACTATAAAGAACAGTATGGAGGTTCCTCAGAAAACTTCAAATAGAACTGCCATACAATCCCCCCACAGGCAGTTATCCGAAGGGGGAAAAATAATTAGTTCATCAAAGAGATACACACACTCTTATGTCTACTGCAGCACTATTCACAATAGCCAAGATAAGAAATGAGCCTAGGTGTCCAATAACAAGTGAATGGATAAAGTAAATGTGGTAAAAATATGCAATGCAATCTTATTCAGCCATAAAAAGGCATGAAATCCCGTCGTGAGCAGCAACATGGATGGAACTGGAGACATTATGTTAAGTGAAATAAGCCAGGAATAGAAAGTTAAACAACACATGTTCTCACTCATATGTAGAAGCTAAAATAAAGTTGATTGCCTAGAAGTAAACAGTAGAACAGAGGATACTAGAGGCTTGGAAGGGTAGAAGGAAGAGAAAGATAGGGAGAGATTTGCTAAAGGTATAAAATTACAGCTAGAGAAAAGGAGTAAGATCTAGTGTATTATAGCACACTAGGATGACTATAGCTAACAATAATATATTACAGTTTCAAATAGCTAGAAGGAGGATACTGAATGTTTCCAATACAAATAAATAATACACATTTGAAATCGATATGCAAATTACCCTGATCTGATCACTATACATTGCATGTATTACAGTATCACTATGTACCCCATAAATAAGTACAGTTATGATGTGGCAATTTAAAAATTTTTTAAATGCAAATTGAAAGTACAATGCAAGACTTTATGCCCACTAGAACTGCTAAACTTAAAGACACTGACAAACCAAATACTGGTGAAGATGTGGGGCAACTACAAGTTTCATACACTGAAATTTGCCAGTGAGATTATAAAGTGATATACATATTTGAAAATTGTTTAGTTATTTCTTATGAAGTAAGACATGCTTCTGGACCCAGCAACCAAAGTTCCAGGTACTCACAAGGAGATGTGTACATACATTTTCACAGCAGCCTAATGCACAAGATCTAACGGTTTGAACCAACCCATATGTTCATCACCAGAATGCATAAGCACATTATGAAATAGTCATACAATAAAATGCTATTCATTAATTTAAAATAAACAAGTAAACAATAGAACAATATGTATATGTTGCAAAAATATTAGGTTGAGATAAAGGAGTCAGACACCCTAGAAAAGGGGTCTCCAAACCCTGGGCCACAGACTGGTACCAGTCCATAGCCTGTTAGGAACTGTTCACATAGCAGGTGAGCAGCAGGCAAATGAGCTAAGCTTCATCTGTATTTACAGCTGCTCTCCACCGCTCACATTACCACCTGAGCTCTGCCTCCTGTCAAATCAGCAGCAGTGCTAGATTCTCATAGGAGCGCAAACCCTATTATTTGCTGGGCATGCGAGGGATCTAGGTTGTGCGCTCCTTATGAGAACCTAATGCCTGATGATCTGTCACTGTCTCCCATCACCCCCGGATGGGACCATCTAGTTGCAGGAAAACAAACTCAGGGCTCCCACTGATTCTACATTATGGTAAGTTGTATATTTATTTCATTACATATTACAGTGTAGTAATAATAATAGAAATAAAGTACACAATAAATGTAATATACTTGAATCATCCCTAAACCACCCCTTTCTCCTACTCCCCAGCAGGTAGAAAAATTGTCTTCCATGAAACTGGTCCCTGGTGCCAAAAAGGTTGTGGATCGCTGCTCTAAAATTCACATAATTGAGAGGAAGCTCATGACAAACAAATCTAATATATGGTAATAGACATCAAAATACTAGTTGCCTCTGAGTGCTGGGGTGGAGGGCAGTATTACCAGGAAGGAGAACAGGAAAGTTTCTGGGTTGATGTAGATGTTCCCTATTTTGGTGTAGTTGAATTTATGCTGGTCTGTATTTGTCAGAATTCATCGTATTGTACACCAAAATGAAAGGATAAGATGAGACGATCCAAGTAAGTCTCATCAGAGATCCGAAGGAGAGAAAAGATTAAATGAGAGAAAGCAATATTCAAAAAACATAGTAGCTTGTTTTGTTTTTTTTAGAGTCTATAAAACATGTCAATTCTCAGATTGAGAAATCTTAATGAATCTCAAACAGGATGAATAAGAAACCATTCTAATACACATGATAATATCGAGTGGAATACCAGAGACAAAGAGAAAATCACAAAAGCTTAAAAGGAAAAAAAAGACTTTGCTTAAAAGGTGTAACAATTAGATTCAGAGCTGATTTCTTGATCTCAAAATTAGAAACCAAGAGACAGTGATAAAATGTCTGTTGAAAATATCTAACAGAAAATAACTTCCAACCTAAACCTGTAGTATGTCCAATTCAACTATTTTCAAACACTCTGCTGAAGTAAAAGTATTTAAGTTAATTACAGGTAACCACAAAAAAAATCATCATTAAAGGCATTTCTTAGAGTTAGCATATTTAAAGAATGAAGAAAATAATCTGAGAAGGCAGAATAGAGATGTAAGTAGAGACAAATGAGTAGGAAAACTGGATCTAAAAATTTTAAGCATTTTCCTCTTCATTTTATTTCATTTTAAATTAAATATATTTCATAGAGAAAACATGTATGTGTTTTCATTTTCATGGTTTGACACAAAATTTTATATAAACAATTTTAAAATTTTAAATGACATTCTTTTTAGAAATGTTATTTTTGTAATCTATTCATGTATCTGTGAAAGCAGATGATGTGGTGGCAGGTTGGGAAGACCAGTATCAGTTGAAATAATAGCACTCAGATATGCTAATCCCCAATATCTTTCCACAGAAATGAAATAAATGGCTTATGTGGACAGAATCCTCAATTGAATTAAGGACATTTTCTTGGAACAATGATAGAGTTAAAAATTAAAGTATTTTAAACTGCACATCTCACCCCTATTACATAAGTAGAGTACAGCCAATTGGCATTTCAAGTGAAGCTGAAGTTTTCTAACAAATTCAGTTCATTGGGATATGAAATATATTCAGTTTCACACAATAATATTTTTCTTCCAAGAGAAATGTAATGTGTTGTTTCACTTACACTCAACTATTCAAAATAGATTATCATATGACCATTTTTTGTTTTCATTTAACTAGAACATATTTTAGCAGCTCACACGGTAAAAAATAGTTTAGTTTTAGCTTGATAACCAAGATAATGCCAATAATTCTGTAATTTCAAACTTGCCTTATATTTCAGTAAAGATTAAGTTTATCAGAAACACAAACACATATATTACTTAGGACATCAAAAAGGTAGTCTTTTGGTTTTTAGAGCTCCTAAGAAAGAACCAAATTGTGAGTGCTAAGGAACATATTTGTGACACAGAAGCATATTTTGGGGAATTATGCAATGATTTAATTCCTACCAATCACTTACAAGAAATGAGGTATTCATTTTAAGTTAGCATATAAAGTAATAAATTTAAATCATGTCAGTTGTTATTAAATGATTATAGTGCAAGGTGCTACCTTTGCAAGATCCACAGAGCATCACCCTCAGTTAATTTCATCCTTGACACTGATCATTATGATCCTTACATTTTTATCCTAAAACAGTGATTTCCAGTTCTTTCTTGTCCTCTAATGCAAAAACTGGTTTTCCCTTCCTCCTCCCATGCTGATATTTTTTAACTTTTTGGCCCCTTCACAATCCTTTCCATCATGCCCTAGGATTCTGTGTTTGTAAACAAATTCCTTCATATTCTCAGGGCCTTCACAAAACACTACTCTATCTCTTTTTTACTGCAATGCACTATTTTCCATCCTGGTTGCATATTAGAATCACCTGATGATCAGTCCTCAACCACAGAAATACTGACTTATGGGACACTGGAAGTGGGATGTCTTGGGAGTTAGAATTTTTAAAGAAATTCCTGATGATTCTTTGAAAGCCAGGGTACTATATTCTGGCTCTTCTCACAGGACAAACCCTCCCTCTGTAACTCCTAGTCTCATCAAGACTCATTCATCCTTTAAGACCCACGTCTCCCACTTATGAAAACACTCATTCATCCTTTAAGACCCATGTCTCCCACTTATGAAACCTCCAGTTGCTTCTTATTTACTGTCTTCTCTCAATCTCCTGGTCAACCTCTGGCATTCTCTAAGAATTTGGGCCATTTCTTATAGTCTCATTTCACTACAAGTTTTGTCATTATACAAGCGATTTCAAGGTTGAGGAGGAAGACACACACAGCGCAAAATTGCTCTCATAAAATTCACCACTGCCTTGCACATTGCTAAATCCAATGGCCAGTTTCAGATCTCATTTTGCTTAACCCAGCAGCAACATCTGACGTAGTCACTCCTGGGTAATACTCATTTTCTTTTGGCTTCCAGAACACCGTTCACCTGATGGTCTTCCTTTCACTCTGGTCTCTCTATGTCTGTTTCCTTTGTTGCCTTTTCTTTTTTTATTTTATTTATTTTTTATTTTTTTATTTTATTATTATTATTATTATTATTATTATACTTTAGGTTTTATGGTACATGTGTGCAATGTGCAGGTAAGTTACATATGTATACATGTGCCATGCTGGTGCGCTGCACCCACCAACTCGTCATCTAGCATTAGGTATATCTCCCAATGCTATCCCTCCCCCCTCCCCCCACCCCACAACAGTCCCCAGAGTGTGATGTTCCCCTTCCTGTGTCCATGTGTTCTCATTGTTCAATTCCCACCTGTGAGTGAGAATATGCGGTGTTTGGTTTTTTGTTCTTGCGATAGTTTACTGAGAATGATGATTTCCAATTTCATCCATGTCCCTACAAAGGACGTGAACTCATCATTTTTTATGGCTGCATAGTATTCCATGGTGTATATGTGCCACATTTTCTTAATCCAGTCTATCATTGTTGGACATTTGGGTTGGTTCCAAGTCTTTGCTATTGTGAATAATGCCGCAATAAACATACGTGTGCATGTGTCTTTATAGCAGCATGATTTATAGTCCTTTGGGTATATACCCAGTAATGGGATGGCTGGGTCGAATGGAATTTCTAGTTCTAGATCCCTGAGGAATCGTTAGCCATATGTAGAAAGCTGAAACTGTTGCCTTTTCTTTATCTCTTGAACTCATAACGTTGAATGTCCCAGGGCTTAGCTCCTGGTTCTTTATTTTTCTCCAGAACTTCTCTTATCCTTTATTATTCATTCTTCAAGGAATAAATGTCTGTTCATTCTTTGATGATTTTATATGCATATGACTTTAATTCTGACAACTCCTAGATTAATGTCTGCCTCTCAGGCCTCCCTCAAAGCTTAGATTTGTATTGAAATGCTGAGTTGACATCTGTACGTGCCTAGATGATGGACATTTAAACTGAGCATGTCCAAACTGAATGCTTGAACTCTCCCCCATGAAATCTGCTCCTCCCACAGTCTTTCTCATTTCCTCTGATGGCAAATTCATCCTTCAAGGGCCTCAAATCAAAAATCTCTCTTAATTCCTCTTTTTACCTCTCACCTCACATCTAGTCTTTCATTTAACCACCTCTTGCTATCTTCCTTGCCACCATACTGGTCTATGGCATTATCATTTCTTGCTTGCATAACTTCAACGTCCTCCTAAGTAGTCCTGCTGCTCTAACCTGGTTATTCTGAAATCTCTCTACATTAAAGCCAAAAAGATTCTTTCTAAATATAAGTCAGATCACATCACTTGCAGGGTTTTATCCATTTTGCTCAAAATTAAAACCAAAGCCCTTGTAGTAACCTACAAAACCTGCCTCCCCATCTCCTCTCTGACCTCCTATCCCACTACCTTCTTCCAGCTTTAGTTTCTCAGCTACATTGGCCTCTTCTTTAAATTTGTCAGGCATGCCCTGTCTTGGTACCTTCACCTGGGATGCTTCCTATGTGTGGGATACTCTCTTGTCTCATGTCTGCTTAGCTAATTTCCATATCTCCTTCAAGTCTGCTCAAATACCCTCCCATGAAATTACTTTTTGTCTTTGCTTATCTGTATTGTTTACATGACCTGATTAGATTTGGAGGGAGTGAGGGTATGTTACCATTAGAGGAACGTTACTAGTAATACATGGCACAAAATAATACTTTCAATATTATCTACAGTTACCAGGAAAGAAGTATCCATTAAAGGCAAAGTATTAGAATACCAAATGGTGGTTTCCATAGCAGAGTGAGTGGTATAAGAAATTCAAGTATTATAGGAGTGAATTGGATACACTGAAGTTGATAACCAGAGAGTTTATAAAAAGAAATAATTGGCTCTTAAATTCTTGACTCACGGGCTGGTCAGAAATTCAGAGTATTGCTATGATAGCCCTAAAAGAATTTCTTCTTGCTTGTAGGCACAAAGCTGACGTAGGCAAAAATCAGACACAGGATTTAACTCACCAGATTGCAGAATTAGAATAAAGATTAAAACCAAGCCTGGAAAGGTCCTATAAGTAAAATTTGGGGCACTTTCTTGGGAAAAAAATTTGAATCTTTAGAATCAGAATGGCACATCTAGAAAATTTATACAACCACAAGTGATTCAAACAATAAAACCCAACTTTTGATAAGAAATACTGAGGTTAGTCAGGGTTTAAATGCAGACTATCTAAATCACCATAAATGTTTTAAGCAGAATGTAATTTTATGGAGAGAATTTTACATAGATAAAGTGTTGAAATGGTTAGAGGAGTGAGCTCTATTGAGGTCTTCCAGAAATGGCTCCCAGAATTGGCTCTCCATGAAACCGATTACCAATACAGAAGTCACAGAACATCTTTCTTGATGACTTCTGGGAAAGTAGAGATCTTCTGAGTTTAACTAGGGATAAGCCAACATTCAGTTAAATATCCTAGTTACATAGCACATCATAATGAAAAATAGTAAGTTCCTTTATTACGATGTAGGCTTAGCTGCTATGCCAAACCACAAGATAGCAGTGAAAAGGTGAGAAATTACTCTCTTTTTCACAGAACAATATGAGCTAAGAAATCGTAGGCTGATATGGCAGCTCTTTAGTGTCTGGGGGATGGGAACCAGACCCCTTCTACCGTGTTCTTTGCTGAAGAGGCAATTCTTCAAACTCGTGAACTGAGATCAAAACTTGAGCTCCTGCCCTCACATTCACATGCTGGGCAGTGAGAAGGAGAGAAGGGAAATGGAGGGAATGCCTCTTTTCTTTAATTGCACAACCTATAGATTGTGTATAGTATGTGTTCACATTCCATTGGCAAAATGTATTCACATGTTCCACACTGGTGATAACAGAGACTGGGAAATAGAGTCCTTACTCTGTTTGGCTATGTATCTATATAAGTATTGGGAGTTTTATTACTACAAGAAACAGAAGAGAATGGCTGTTGAGGAGCAAATAGCAGACTACCACACCTCCAGTCTTGGGTGATTTGATAAAACAATGACACCTTGTTTAGGCAACAGTGCTTACTTTTATATAGTTAATTTGTGTAATAATAAGACCATAGTAAAGCTATATGAAAGAATGAATTTCAAAAAAAAAAACTTCACTGGTTACCTTAACCAGAGATTTTAAAATAATACTATGCTACTATGAACTAATATTGCAGTACAATAATATGCAATATAATTGATAACACGTAACATTATTACTATTTTCTACTAAATCATTCTATAATTTTCATACATAATGATGTCATGCATTTTTAAATTGATGCACTGGGTAAATAATGTGGGAGAAGCTGCTTTGTCAATATTTATAAGGCTGTTTACTATGTGTTGTTACATTCAAAAACAATTTTAAATATATTAAAAATATTAGCTAGTATTTCCAGGAGTGTTTTCTATGCAGGCCATACAGAATTTTATACAATTTCTGTACTATAATATCTGAAATTGGAAGAAGGAGGATAGGTAAAATATAGATCACCAGCAATAGAGGAATTTGGGAATGAGAGTGAGGAGGGATGGATAGACAATCTAGCTGCCATAATGAAGAAATTTTAGTCCTTAGGACAAATATACAAGAAAGCAGGTTTCCAGGAAAATATCTTGTATTTAAAGGAGAGAGAGGCTGTGGAGCTATTTAGGCTATTTATTATTAGATCCACGAACAGAAGATAAGTATTTTTAAATAGACCTAGGAAGCAGAAAATAAACAGAGCTTTCAGACATTAAAAGGCCCAGTTCATCCCTGGCCATTCAGAGATCTGAAGTCTCACAAGTCCAAGTGCTGACCGAATATATACACCATCATGCCTCATGGAGAATTTAAATAAAGTATATCTCCTACTTATATACTTTTAGTAATGTATTCCTGAAAGTCAGTTGTCCTGCTTATATAAATGAAATGCTAGATCCTAGAGGCAATTTCTCATTATAATTATAATAATTATTTTAATTTTTCTCTTTTAAAATTTCCCATTATGTAAATGGGGATAATTATAAGGTATTCCATATCTACCATCATTCTAAGTTCTTAAAATGCAGATGAAATCCAGTGAAACTAATAAAGGTGTAATGTTTATCATGGCATTTGCAAGGGCCATAAATTCTTTTAAACCAGTGATGTCTATCCGTGTGATGAGCTGGTTTGTTGGGTCTTCACTGCTCTCTTCTTTAGACTAACGTTACATGTTTATATGAATAAACTTGGTAGTGAATCCCTCAGTTACATTTTCCAAGAGTTCTTTAATTATTTTTTTTCATCTACTTCATCAAAGCCAGCTCTCCTGGGTCAAAATCCTGTATTCTTTTTATGTTCTCCTACATTGTGATGTCTTTTTTCTCACTTGCTTTGCTTTCCTCTCCACAATTTTCTCCAACACTTTCTCAACTTCTAGGGCCATTTATAGCTCAAGTTAGACAAAAACATTACTACACAGGAAAGACTATAGTGAAATTTATTTGGAAGAATTGCACAATGGAGTATTGGCCCACAGTGCATCTAATGCTGTGCTGTTTCTCCCAGTTCCAGCAACACCCATGATGAACAGCCTCCATTGCTACTCCACAAAATCTTCAAAACGCATTTGTCTACCAGTTTGGAATGGAACTTGTATTTGGAATAGAACTTGTGATTTTTCTTGCACAACATACTGTATGAACAGTAGTCTAGTGTGTTTGGGGTGATGTCAATATGTATTTCCAATACAGATATTAGTCAAAAACCAAAAGCAAAAAGAGGCATTCTGTGAAATTTGGATATTAAAAACCAAGAAGTGTTTTATTGGGAAAACATTAATTTGGAAAATATTCAGTGGAATATGCCAATATTTTTAAAAATGAACTTTTCTCTACCACACACACTCATATCCAGCCAACTCATCAACTTCTCTGAATCTCAGTTCTGTTTTGTAAGGTTTTCCAGGTTCAAAACTAGAATATCTTCTTTGTCTCCTTCGTCCATCAGTAGCCGTCATGTCAATTCTATCTCTGGATCTTTATTGTGACTGTTCTTTCTTCTCCATTTCTTATTATGAATAATCAGTTAAACCACCACATTTAGCAATTAGAAATTTTAGAGACTTTTTGAAAGCAATTTTTTTTTTCTGAAGAGAAAATGAAGGCAAAGGAGATCTGAACCCTTGCTTTCAGTAGCGAATAGAAAATGAGGAAGAAAGAACATCAAGTACAAAATATGCTTTTAAGAAATGTCAACATGTGTACTGTTTAATTTCATAGTCTCCTTAGCGGGAATAAAGAGAGGCAAAAAAAGTAACACATAACAACGACTATATTCCACACATTGTTCAACAAGTGCTATATGTTACTATCTGATTTATTTTTCAAATCACTCAGAAGTAGATTCCAACAGTCCCAATGGTACAGAACATAAAGATAGGAATTAGAGAGGTTTAAGTAGATTAGCTGACGTCACACAGTTAGTAAGCAGTATCAACATCCAAGTTGATATCTTTAAACCTCAGAATGTAACACATGTACTTTGCACTAAACGGCATATGTAGGTTTCACGAAATTATTTAGCCATACACAACCAGCCAGATATTCCTAATTCAGGACTCTGAGTGAGTTGCTACGCCAGCATTCTCATCACTAGGCACTAGTTTTAAAGCACTGCTAGATATTGCAGAGAAATGAGTGACCTGAAAGATGAGCTATTCAGTCCTCATTGTTTCACATACATTTTTTAAAGAAATTGATTACCATGTTATATCCCAAAACAGATGTATTGAACAACCCCTGTTTGGAAGTAGCTGTGGTGATTAAACTCATACACACACACACACACACACACAAACACACACACACACACACACACTTGACTCCTGCCCTGATTGTATATATATAGGTTTTATTAAATATCTGTCAATAAGTAGAGAATATGACCGTGACTGAATTTGCATATGGACATTTAGAAGAGGAAAGTTGGTTGTCTTTTTCTTATTAAAATTCATAAAACAATTATTTTTATCCTTCATCATTTAGCAATTAACAAAATTGCCATCCAAATAAGCTCTTAAATGTGACTCCTAGGGACTTAATAATAATTTAATATTACTTTTGCTAATAAAGCCCTGGGTCTATTTTGATTAATCAGAATTACTGATTCCAGATTCTGCTCAATTGCATCTTCCTAAACATATACATTTTTCCCCTCTTGTCTTTTCTATTTTAAGCTATCCTTGATGGAGTTATTAGCCTACACACATGAATATAGATGAAAGGTCTGTGTGAACTAGAGTCATTTCCAAAAGTTTAATGGATGTTGTTACTGTTGCTAGAACATAATGCCATTTATTCCAGTTTACTCTGTGCAAATTCCAAGTTAAGTGTTTTTGCAGTAATGAGAAATTAAGAATCATTAAACATTCTAACACATATACACACTACTCATGAGACATCAAAAATAAGAGGTTTTCAATAAATAATAAGATTTGATAGTTGTAATATAAAATAAGGATATGCTTGTGATATCTGCAAGAAATATAATTTTGCCAAAACAAATAAAAGAAACATGTTCTTAACAAAATGCAAATAAACAAGGCTTACTGTCAAATGTTTACACCACCTAAAGAATACAGGTAAAGATATAAAAAATACAGGATAATGTAAAATGAGATTTTTTTTTGAAAAATACCTACCATATGCCGGACATTAAGTAAATTACATGGGCAGTTACCTCTTTTAATTCTTAAGAGTCTTAGAACCTAAGAAACATATGGAAATTATCTCTGCTTTACAGATAAGGAAACTGTGTTTCAGATAAATTGGGTAAAAATAGCTAATAAGAAGAGAGTCTGATATTAATATCTAATCCACTAGAACATGGTGCCTGTGCTTTCACATTTGACCTTGAGGTGCATTATTTTTTTGTTTTTTATTTATTTTTTTTCAGACAGAGTCTCACCTTGTCGCCCAGGCTGGAGTGCAGGGGTAAGATCTGAGCTCACTGCAACCTCCGCCTCCCAGGTTCAAGCAATTCTCCCTGCCTCAGCATCCCAGGTAGCTGGAATTAAAGGCACCCACCACCATGCCTGGCTAATTTTTGTATTTTTAGTAGAGATGGAGTTTTGCCATGTTGGTCAGGCTGGTCTTGAACTCCTGACCTCCGGTGATCTGCCCACCTCAGCCTCCCAAAGTGCTGGGATTACAGGTGTGAGCCACCGTGCCTGGCAAGGTACATTTTTATACTTCTATTAAATAGGAAAATAGTTGAAATTATGGGAAGTTTACAAATATCACGTCAACTAATGGAGCTCTTTCGTCAGAGACAGGCCCAAAAGTGCCCTAGAGTGCTGATTTTATCTCCTTTGCTGTCCACTGGGGTAACCAATAGCCATGAGTACCTAATGGGTAATGGAAATGTGACTAATTCATACTGAGATGTGCTGTGAGTGTACAATACACACTGGATTTAAAAACTTAGTATGTAAACAAGAATGCAGAATATCTCATTAATACTTTATACTGATTTTGTGTTAAGCTGGTAAAATTTGGGTAGATCGAATTAAAATATATTATTAAAATTAATATCATTTTTAAAAATTTGACTATTAGAAAATGTAAAAGTAAATATATGGCTTACACATTGTGACTCTATTGGAAATTCATGGTATTCCTTAACTCGCTTACACCAACTTCCATAAATATCAAAAGAAACATGCTGGCTTTTTATTTGCTCAAGATACCACTATCCCCATTTCTGGCTTTATCCTCCCCTCCATATAGATATAGATAGATGTTAGATACAGTTACAGATTTACATAGATATAGATATACCTCACCAAGAAAGATGTTCTGTAACTTCATATAGATATAAACGATAGATATAGATATACATACAGACATAAATATATCTCACCAAGAAAGATGTCCTGTAACTATTGTAGTGGTAGTTGGTCTTGCGGAGAGCCAATTCTGGGAGCCATTTCTAGAAGACCTCATTAGAGCTCATTCATCCAACCATTTCAACAGTTTACACATATAAAATTGTCTCCACTGAATTACACTCTGCTTAAAATATTTAGAGTGACTTATATTGTCTGCATTCCAACCCTAACCCCAGCATATATATAAAATATATATTTTATATATATATTACATATAACCTCAGCATATATATATATTCAGCATACATATATATATGCTGAGCTAATATGTAATATATAATATATATATAATATATATGCTTCCCTAAAAATATCAGAGACTCCTGCAGAGTTCAGAACTCTCAAAGAAGTTAAGGTGTTTCAGAATCATTTCGCAGCTTGAGTCTCTAAACCAAGTTTAGCATTTCACTTTTACCAAGAAATGAGTATATACTTTTAGTTTCTGAAGGCACAATTAAAGGTACATCAAGTAGCTTATAGGAAAGTGAATTCCACATGCATTTATTTGTCATCTGCTTCACTTGAATGCAAGCGTTACAGCTGAGATAGCTATACAAATATTGCAGTATCTCGCCTCAATTTTCAGAATGCTCCTAATCATAGAAATAAAGGCATTCAGTTATTTTTCTTGGAGTCTTTCTACTGCAGACATTCCCACACGTTATCATACCTTATATGAATGAATATTCTTTTTTATTTTAATGTAATAAATTATATTAATGTTTAATATAATTAACCTTTTATATTAACTTTTCATATTCTTATATTAAATTCTTGTTTATTCTTTGTTTTCTAAGACCATTTAATATCTTTTCAATGTAGGTTCATTTTGAGAAAAAATTAAACAGACACTCAAGGTGGTCCACAATTTGGCTGTATTTCCTTTGTAATATCTCAGATAGCTACATAAGGTGCCCACCTCAGCCAAATCATCACCACAGCCCACCCTGCAGTGTGCACGACACCATCCCTGTTTTTCTTATGCCATTTAGCCTGCCTACAGCACTCTCACAACCATATCCTTTATCTGGTCCTCCAGGGCTCAAATTCCACCGCCCCTGCCCTACAAACCGAACGGATCTTTCCCTCCTATGAGCTCTAAGTGTGGTTCCAAATTCTTGAGCATCCTATAAATACATTTCAAATTAGATATCCTCAGCTGAATGTTTTATTTTTCGCTACAACCTCATAAAAGCTTTTCTGCTTACTTTTCTCCAAATTTCTTTTTTACTTTTAATATTTATGGATACACAATAGCTGTACATACTTATAGGGGGCATGTGATATTTTGATACAAGCATGCAATGTGTAATGATCAAATCAGGGTAATTGGGATAACCATCACCTCAAACATTTATCATTTTTTTAAATGTTGGGAACATTCCAAATCCATTCCTCTAGTTATTTGGAAATATACAGTAAATTATTGTTAATTATATTCATCCTATTTGCAACACGGATGGAACTGGAAGATATTATGTTAAGTGAAATAAGCCAGGCACAGAGACAAATATCACGTGTTCTCACTCACATGCGAGAACTAAAAAAAATGATCCCACAAAGGTAGAGAGTAGAATGGTAGTTACCAGAGGCTGGAAAGGGTAGCGGCGATGGGGAGATAAAGAGAGGTTGGTTAATGGGTACAAAAATACAGTTAGATTGAAGGAATACAATCTAGTGTTCAGTACTGCATAATGTTTAAATATTTCTCCTGGCATTTAGTTACATCCTACTCAATAATAAAGTTATTCAGGGCATTTTTTTCCTACCCACTTGCCATCTTGTATTATTTTTAAGAGCAATTTAAAAAAAAATTACATTCATTAAAAATTTTAATACACCCCTTCAAATATTATGATATTCAAAGAGCTCTGGTGTGATTCAGCTGTGCCCTTAATTTGTAATTAGTGTATAATCAATACTATTTTGTACATACTTTAAAATTTTCCTGTTGGAGGTTTCCTAAAAGATGACCTCATTCAAGATTTTACTAGTTTAAGGTCTTAAAATCCCCAACAAGATTGGTTTGTTCCTTTTGTATTCCACTCGAGAGTTGTTTATTAAATTTTAAAGTGGTTTAACTTTTTTTTTTTTTAATGTTGCTTCCTTGAGTCGGGCATGTGGCTCATGCCTGTAATCCCAGGACTTTGGGAGGCTGAGGCAGGTGGATTGCTTTGAACTCAAGAGTTTGAGACCAGCCTGGCCAACATAACGAAAACCCGTCTCTACCAAAAAACAAAAAACAAACAAACAAACAAAAAAACCACCAGAAAACTCTTGCTCCCCCACCAACTGGATGCTACCAGATTATTTTTTATTATGATCAAATAATTATTCTTCAAAGGACCAGACTTATATAAGACCTATATCTGCCATCAAACATCCCACACAGAACGAAAGGCAAAGTTTTTCTTGGAGAAGTAGAGTATCTTGGGCAGGTCAATTACCTTTGCATTAAATCCACCTATGTATATTTCCCTTTCATTACAGTCTTAAAATGTTTATTTGCTTTCCTCTATATTATTCCATATAGTGTTAGAAACCTGTCAGGCAAATAGCTTGTTTAACTAATTTTCAAGTGGGAAACATTTACCTAGAAACTTCCTTGTAACCAAATGAAAATACTCGCTTTGAAATAAGTGGGGAAGGCAGAAATGGCAACACTGCCCATTCCATCTACTATGTTACAAGCCAGAGCAAACAAATTAGTTTGCTCTTAATAAACCATTTTTATATTCATCAATTATAATAAATATAATTTAAATATCAATGAAACTGCACTTATGTTTTCTACACTAGACTCATGGTTTAAAAAATTAATATCTGCTGGGCATGGTGGCTCATGCCTATAATCTCAGTACTTCGGGAGGCCAAGGCAGGTGGATCTCTTGAGCCCCGGAGTCTGAGACCAACCTAGGCAATATAGTGAGACCCCATCTCTGCAAAAAAAACACAAAAATTTGCCAGGTGTGGCGGAGCATGCCTGTAAACCCAGCTATTCAGGAGGCTGAGGCGGAAGGATCAATTGAGCCCAGGAGGAAGAGGTTGCAGTGAGCTGAGATTGTACCACTGCACTCCAGTGTGGGTGACTGAGCTACATCCTGTCTCAAAAAAAGAAAAAAAGAAAAAAAAAAGTAGTGTCTATCATATCATTGGCTAATAAAATTTACTCCTTTGTCTCGTTGATAATATTTATTGCATTTATTTTCATCTCAGACCTGTAATATTATATGGGTTAATGGTGCTTGCTAATTCTACTACTTACAACATTGTATCTGCAGGAATTACATTGAACATCTGCCAATTCAACATTTGAGTAAAATTCTTTCAACAAATTATCAAAAGTTATTTTAGGTTAAAAGGACATATGAACACACTTAATCATCTGCTCTGTTTCAATATCAAATTGGCATGCTCACAGGTCCATGAAGAAGGTGGCAAATATCGCAACCACAAAAATGTCTAATTAAAATTGAATAAATCTGTCCTCAATTTACTTACATTTTATTGGAAGTGAATAGATATGTTTGCTTAGGATTAAATTCTGAAGCAGACTGCAAACAAAGGAGTCTTATTTTATTGATCTAACAGGAAGGTGACTAAACAGAGAAGTCAGGAACTGATAAACAGACCAAAGCTTGGAGAAAATGTGGAAGACATTTTTATGAATAAAGGCTTGAGAAATATTTTTTTAAGTTTAAAAAGATCTTATATTTTCTTTATGAAAGTGATAAATTACTAGATGTTTATGCTATTTCTTTTGCATTTTCTTTCTTCCTTTTCACCTTTCACCATGCAAAAATACCACACACACAGAGACTAGAATGTACCTGTTGGAAGAGGCACTGCCAGTTCTTCTTGCACGGATTCATGGAGTGATAGACAATTTTCTGTAAGCACAATGTCATCAAGTGCAATGTCGCCACGCTGACCTTTCCCAACTCTACCTTCAAATTTGAGTTGGAAGTCTTCATCACCAAACAGTGACAGTTCTTCCCTCCGCCAGAAATTGCCTTGTTCTACAGTGAGGTTAAGTAGAATCTTCGTTTGGTTTGTGACTGACACCTGCATTAAGGTGAGTGCCCCAATGCCATTTCCATACATGTGATAATGAAAAATAATCTGTAATCAAGAATAGGAATATTACATATGATATGATTAGTATAATTAATATGACATTATTTTCAATTCTATCACATTGCCCTCTTCTTTATTAACAGATTTCTGGAGGAAAATTACACCTGTTTATTCTCTTGCTCTGTCTGCACTTTAACACTGAGTGAAGTTAGACCAGCCTTGAATCATATGTTGCAATGTATGGGAGACAGCAGAGGAAGAATCAAATAGAAACTTAGTAGGAATAAAATGGCTGAGTTTACTTTCTTTCTGTGACTTCTAAAAGCAAGATTCCTTCATAAACTCTTAGAGCCTATTGTCAAAGGAACAAAAGATCATTAAATTGCTATGCATTATACAAAAAGACTTTTCATGATTAAGAAATAACAGGAACAAAAGAAGATTATTTTTAATCTCATGAAACTTAAATTATTTTCTTTTCTTCTTTTGCTTATTCCACTGCCATTCTTGTACTTGAAACACTTTTTCAGTTCTGTAAGATTCTCTGGGCTCCATTTAAATACAGCAAAACCCCAGAACAGTAATTATCCAAATTTTACTTGAAATGCTACAAATGGGCCTTCGCAGAGCAGCTCAGGGAGCTTTTCTCTGAGTAAAAATTAATAAAAAGTATTTTCAGGGATTAATATTTAAATGTTGCATAGATGAAATTTACTAGATTTTGAGTGATTGTTACACAGTGGAAAAAGTCCGGAAAAATTCTGTGAAAAGAACAGGACAGGTTAGGAGCAGTAGGAATTCAAAGCCTTTAAAGCTTTTGTCTTCTCATCTGTGTGAATGAGGGAAAGCAGTGACGAAACTGTTCTGCACATAGGAAAAAAACATGTTTGAAACACTAGCAGTCACATATATCATACTCTACAAGAAGAAAAATGAACACCATTAAGTCATATATGCAGCGCATTAATTCAAAAAGGATCAACCAAGAATGGATGAGCCATGCAGTGACTCTACCCATCTCCCAACTGATGAAATCTTTAATTATTATTCTATGACCCCAAAATACTTGTTCTATGGACTAACTTTCCCAGCATGAGCTCTATGATCATTATGGATTGTCCTGGTACCGGTGAAACTTGGGTACCATGACTTACTTGAGTGAGAAACAAAGTGGCCAGGGGCCAACCTCTCGTACAGCATCCCAGGGCCACCTGTGTGGCACACTTCTGCAAGGACCCCTTGCAGCTACAAAGAGGGGCTTCTCCTTTTGTTTGTCTTATTTGTGCCACAAATATGAGGCATATGTTTTATGTCTCAGTAAATACGTTTGTATCTTCTTCAGGGCATTTGCTGAATGATGCCATCAGGTTAACATGCAAACAGATGCACCAACACCCCTATTTCCAGGGGGAACATCTGGTGACGACAAAGCCTAACACAGGGTAGTGAGAGTGAATAAAAATCTTCTAAGCATTGGCAGGCACGGTGGCTCACACCTGTAATCCCTTCACTTTGGGAGGCCAAGGCAGGCGGATCACCTGAGGTCAGGAGTTCGAGACCAGCCTTGCCAATTTGGTGAAACCCTGTCTCTATTAAAATACAACAACAACAAAAAACAGCTAGGCGTGGTGGTGTGCGCCTGCAGTCCCAGCTACTCAGGAAGCTGAGGCAGGAGAATTGCTTGAACCTGGGAGGCAGAGTTTGCAGTGAGCAGAGATCACACTTCTGCACTCCAGCCCGGGCAACAAAGTGAGACTCCATCTCAAAAAAAAAAAAAAAAGAAAAAAGAAAAAATCATTAAGGTCTCATCTCTTGTCTCATCACCCTCTACATGCATCCTTCCTATACACCAACCCCTACAAAGAAAAAAAAATACATTATCTCTGCTTGAAAGGTATTCCACAAGCTGAAGGGGCAGAGGTGATTCTCATAAAAATCTGGGAGGTCAATCTGCTTACCCGATGAATATATTTTTAATATGGGAGACCCAATATTTCCTAGCACAATCTTTCCTTACTTGCTTTTATTCAATCTATATCATAAATATTCATAAAATGAACCATTCATCATTAATTTTTTGACATTTCTTCCAGGCATACTTCATTATTCTCACACAGATGTTTAAAACATTGGGGACTCTAGTTCTGGGACCAGGGGAATATAGCAATGGATGAAATCTTAGTTACTACAGTATGAAAAAATAATCCACTGGACATTTTCAGAAGTGTCTAAATAGAAAAGCTTAGAGGTCAATCTGGAATTTTCATATTTTGTATTTAATATTTAATTAGGTTTCTAAGACTAAAACTAATTTGTGATTTTCAGAATATCTATAGATGTATAAAGCTAAATTTATAGATATATACCCAACATACAGAAAATCTGGTGTGCTTGGGTTTTATTCCTGAGAAAGTACTAAGTAATCTGGAAGATAGCAAAAACAGATAAAAACTATACTTGATAAAAACTCAATTTTTGCCAAAATAGATTTGTATGATTTACTTTCATTCTAGACTGCTGACCAAGTTCTATCACTAAAACTCTCATCTGATCATGTCACTTTCCTTACAGAAAAATCTTCACTGTGTATGTGATAGACAAAATTGCTCTATGAGAGTTAAACTATAAAATCAACTCACGATGAGAGAGAAAAACTCTTAAGACAAAGTAAAAGTTTAACATGTATTAATACTATGGCAGTGGTAAGGTGTTGAAGGCTGTTTGTTATGTCTCTCTCCCATGGTTAGGGCTCCGTCAGTTGTGGACACAGGCACAGGGAAGTGTAAACTGTGTTGGGAGGAGTGGCTCACGCCTATAATCCCAACACTTTGGGAGGTCAAGGTGGGCAGATCACCTGAGATCAGGAGTTTGAGACCAGCCTGGGCAACATGGTGAAACCCCATCTCTACTAAAAATACAAAAATTAGCTGGAATGGTGGCGCACGCCTGTAATCCCAGCTCCTCAGGCAGCTGAGGCAGGAGAACCACTTGAATCTGGGAGTTGGATGTTACAGTGAGCTGAAAATATGCCACTGCACTCCATATTGGCAGTGCCACTGCACTCTGTCTGGGCGACAGAGTGAGACTGTTGAAGGGTAGGGGAAGGGAAGGGAAGAAAGTTTCTGGATGTAATTCGTTTGCTTTTTGGAGTTCAAACATTGGGCAACACTCTAATCAGAATACATGTGTTCAGAAATTACAGACTGCATTTCTTATTGTAAATATATTTATTTCTGTATACATCTCTTGTAAGCAATAGATCTCTGAGTGCTTGTGATCTCTGAACACTTAATTTGTACTATACGTAAAGCTAAATTTACTTCCTAGCCTAGCTAACTCTTTTATGGAATATAAACAAACAAGCAAACAATAAACAAAGGAAAGTGGAAAACCCTGTAAATACGTAGTTATCGCATGAGGCTGCTGCTTTTCCCAAAGAGCCACACAACCTTATTTATACTTTTAATTCTCCACAGATGTTTTCATGAATTTTTCACAGGCTAATGACCAAGTCATGTTTTCTTCCTGCTGATAGAAATTATTCTACTTGTTTTAGGAATAAGTTCAGGGTCCTTTTTGTTTCATTTTTCATGAAGACTTAATTTTTTTTTGTGGCTCTAATTATAATATTCATTCTTGGAGATATTTAATTATATAATGACTGTTGTTTAATTCTGTTTGTGTTTGTAAAATTTCCATAGTTTTAATAAGTACTAAACTTCTTAAGAGAAAACCACTGATATCTTACTTCTTCTGTATTATACATGGTTGTGAATAACAACCATGGAATTTTCCAACATTTTCCCAAACTTCAACATCCATGGAATTTATCCATAGGATAAATTCTTCCAACAGTTATAGCAATCCTTCCCTTTCATTCTGAACTTCATTTTTTCCCTCCCTCACATATCCAAAGTTGAATAAATTCAAACTCATCTTTTCTCTGGCCCCAGCCACTCTATTTTCTGTATGTCAATTTATCAACTTGCTCACAATAATTCTGTGTTTGTTTGGTTGGTTGGTTTGATTTTCCCCATACCTTGCAGTTTTTGCTTCTCTTACTTATAACTGGACTTGAAATTCTGGCAGCTCTCATGGGCTGCTGAGGGAACAAACTCTTTATAAAGATGTAATGACCAGACGAATTTCCCAAAGTGTGATCTGCCGCTGGCTCTGTGCCTGCTGCAGGGATGCTGCTAGCTTTCAGATTCCAGTCAAAGTCCTCATCTTTCTCCTGCTCCCAGGAACAAAGATCAAATTCGAAATCACAGCGCCCACTGGAGGTACCTGGAAAATATTTCCAAATATATGTTACAGAAAATGGAAATTTGCCTACTTTAAAACATGCAATTCAAAACTGCAGTGATCTTGCTGTATCATGTAATATTTGAAACCTTATAATGCTATACTGATAGCAACATATAAAGAGACTATTTCGGTTTGCTATACGCACAGCTATTTCCATGGCTTCTGTAAGTTCATTTCTCTACAAATCTGGTCCCAGTTTCAAAACTGATAAACTAGTTTAGCATTACACACATTTCTTTCTGTAAATACCTATTTGGTCAATATAATTTATTTATTCTGTCTTCTCATCTATGCTTCTCAGGTCTTGGTAAGAAATTTATGAAGTTTATTATTCTACAATATATTTTAGGTTGGGTAATGCTGCCCCGAGCAAAAGTTATCATTTATCATAGTAGTTATTTTTTAGAACAGTCCTTTATTTTAGAGAAAATTGTCAAACAGAAAAGTGAGGTAAAAAGATGTGATAATTTGAATGAGTTTCTTGTAATAAGTTGCAGAAATTAAATATGTTAACTTGCATTAAATACCAAACTATCTCCCAGCTATTTTTTGAGGTATTTTATTACTGTCATTGCTTAAGTTGTTTTATTTTCCCATTTCCATGACAGTAGTAATTACACAGGCATCTTTTTATCGTGCTGCAAGTAAATTATAAAGGTGAAAATGGCAGTGAAGATGTTATAAAACTGAGCATTGTTGTATGAAGGTGTCATACCTTATACATTTATATATTTAGGACTTTTCATACTTTTCATTTTTAAGTCAATATTCACGATTCTGCATAAAACCAATGAGGGAGGCTGGGCATAGTGGCCCACACCTGTAATCCTAGCACATTGAGAGGCTGAGGCAGGTGGATCACCTGAGGTCAGGAGTTCAAGACCAGCCTGGCCAACATGGTGAAACCCCATCTCTACTAAAAATACAAAATTAGCTGGGCATGGTGGCAGGCATCTGTGGTACCAGCTACTTGGGAGGCTGAGGCAGAAGAATCGCTTGAACCCAGGAGGTAGAGGTTGCAGTGAGCCAAGATCGTGCCATTGCACTCCAGCCTGGGTGACACAGCGAGACTCCATCTCAAAAACAAAAAACAAAAAACCAATGAGTGAGTAATTTGATAAGTAACAAAATGTACTGTTTAGAATTCTTTAATGACAATAATTCTTTATGAAGTTCTTCTTGAAGATTACAACTGAAATAAAAATCTGTAAAATCATAAGTAAGTGTCCAAATATTAAAAATATTTGAAAAGAACCTAGCGTAGCATGTTGATATGTCTTCAGATAAATGTTTCTCTCTTAAATAAACCTCATTTAAACAATTGTTCAAAATTTTTAAGGCAAATGAGGTTAAGAATGATTCTGTCATCAAAACACTCAGGGACTTGCTCTCCACTGCACAAGCCAAAGAAAGGCAGATAACCCCACAGATGCTATGGTAATTCCTGGACAAATCATCTACTCTATTTTATTACATATGACTCTTTAAGAATGTCCAAGCTCTATTGCACTTGGCATCAAAACAGTGAGGTTTTTGTTTGTTTGTTTCTGTATAGATACATTCTTATAGTTATCCCAAGTCAGATAAAACTGTCTCAAGGTGCAAAATAAACCAATTACTCTTTGTAGTTTATAAGGTGGAGAATCATGAAAGCATACGAGGCTGGATGGAGTGGTTCACCCCTGTAATCACAACATTTTAGGAGGCTAAGGTGGGAGGATCACATGAGGCTAGGAGTTTGTTGACCATCCTGGCCAACAAAGTGAGACTTTGTCTCTACAAATAATTAAATTAAATTTTAAAAATTAAAAATTAAGAAAGAAAACATAGGAGTTTTACCATTGTTTCTATGTCATTTGGGGATATAAAAGAAAATACTAAAATAAAATGTAAGCTAACTTTATTACACCTCTGAGCAAGAAACTTGTACAATAAAGAAAAAAGGCTTAAAAGAATCATTTTTAGCTGTTGAACTAAAAAAAAAGATTACTTCAAGAAAACATCAAGACTAATAATTTGTTTTTCTAAATTGTTTAACAGTCAATATAAATTTGTAACATCTTCAAGGATAGAGATACATTTTCTGTCATAATTTATGTCATCAAATGAAGAGAATGCCTTTTAAAAATCTAATTGCTAATTCAGTTGTCAAATGTCATTTGAAATGTATTTTGTAATTTATTGTTTTTCCTGGAATAGACTATAATACTTATAACTTCTTGCAGTATAGAATACTGAAGTTCTAAGTATCCTTTCAAAGGACTGGGGAGTAGATGTCAGGAAAATAGTAATGAACCCCAACTCAGCATCTAGTTTAGAATATGAACCACTGTCTTAGTTAAGAACTATAAAATGAAGTAAATAATTCAGTTGCCTTGTGTTGGAAAATTTAGCAGCCTGTGAGAAATAGATTAGCATATAGAGCAGCATCTAGAGAGGCCATTTGTACAAGAAAATAATGTGTGCTGCTGAAAAACAGATTCGATATTTTTATTCATGTAAACACTGCTACATAGATCTTTATGATGTAAATCATATTTTTCTTTTGATCTTTTCCCTTGTTTTGAAGTTATGTTTCCTTGGAAAGTTTATTTCTAATATACCAGTGGGGAAAATAAAATAAGCAAAAATAAGTAGTTTGAATTTCACATCACTGTGATGAGGGGGAACAACTTATAAGTTCATATCCTATTATTTCCTATAGGCACCAGGTAAAAAAAGTAGCACATCGTCTTGGGAACTGATGATAATTCCTGGCATTTCTGATGCAATTAATGCCAATATCAGACACCTGCGCCATCAGAAAGACAATGATCACCTTTGTCTAAAGCTGTGTCATCCATCAAACTATTTTCTACCTTTCTAAATCCTATAATTTGTCCATTGATCAATATCTCTTACAGGTACAAAATATGCCTCATTTGAAAAGGCATATTTTGAAGGAACATAACATAATTCCTTTTGAGGTCCTACCATCAAACTCAAAAAATTAAAATCATACCAATTATATTCAGGTATTCATTCAATATACATTTATTCAGCATATTCTATAAATAAAGCACATTTAGGAAAATAGGAAAAGAGGGATAGTGGGTATTAAATATAATGTGTGCCAGGTCCTAAAACATTCTCTTTATATCTGTCATTTCATTTAACCCTCACTTCGTCTCTATATAATAGTTATTATTCTTATTTTGGTTGATGAGAAAGTTGAAGTTCAGAATTAAACTTTGCTTAGTATTCCACGGTAAGTAGCAGAGCTATGAGCTGAAGAAGGATACGACACACAGCTCCTTTAGTACTACTCCCTTTGATAATGTGGGATGCAGCAGTTAGGGGTGAGAGCTAAAATAAAACAAATTTACAAATACAATGGGATAAGAAAGTACATGTACCTATAGAAAAAATTCTCTAAGAGACTCCTTCCTCTGTGAGTAGGTAGCAACATGAAGATGGCAGTCGTTCAATTTAGTGTGATTATTCTTGAGGTATTATGACATGATATAGTTCATCACTTCTTTAACTGTTCATCTGAATGAGAATGTCCTACAGGTGTCAATTTGTCATTCAAAGGAAGAAGATTCTGCATTCAAATGAATGGGATCAATTCTATAAATTTTATCTTTCTTTGAAAGATTTTAAAAGATGCTAATATATTAAAGGCTCTGAGAATTCCCACAATATGCAAACTATTTCTTTATACAACAGAGTATATTCCCAATTTATTTGACTAAGGAATCTTTTTTTTTTTGGCCGAACTATTAACATATTGTAGAATACTATGCTAATGATACAGGACAAGATTTTCAAATCCTGATGTTAAGACACAAAAGCAAAAGGCATAATTAGAGAAGCTAGGTATTAGTTTCCTAGGGCTGCATAACAAAAGTATCACAAACTGGGTGGCTTAAATCAACAGAAATTTTTTCTCTGACTTTGTTTTCAGACTGGAAGTCTGAAATGAAGGTTTTGGCAGCATCATGCTCTCTCTGCTGGCTACAGAGAAGAATCCTTCCTTGCCTCTTCATAGCTGCTGGTGGCTACAGGCCATCATGGTGTTCCTTGGCTTGTAGACATATCACATCAATCACATGTCATTCTCCCTGTTTCTCTTCACATCATCTTCTGTCAGTCTGTGTCCAATTTTCCCTCTTCTGATAAGGACACGAGTCATAGAATTAGGTCCCACCTTTATCCAGCAGGACTTTAACTAGATGACATCTGCAAAAGCCCTATTTCCAAATAAGGTCACATTCTGAGATTCCAGGTGACCATGAGTTTAAAATTCCAGGTGACTAGGTGTCCACAAATTTTCAGTGGACATTATACAACCCAGTTACTTAAATGTTTACTTGTTTAAAGGTACATCTCTTGGGCTTTTGTACCATATAATCATATCATTCAAAAATAATTATAATTTGAGTATCCTTGATTTCATTTCATGTTTTATATGTTGACCAGCACCACAAAAATAATATTAAATAGTAATACTAATAGTAGATACTTTGACATGTTCTTGATTTTAATATAAGCACTTTCACCGTTCCCTACATTAATGTGTTATATCACCTTTAATGTGTTAAAATAATCGTATGTATGCTCTGCATATCGTAAGAAATGGTTGCTTAATTTAAACAAGTATTTTCAGCACCTATCAGCTTGCTGCTATTTTCTTCAGTGATTTGGGTACATTAACATATTATGACATTAAAATAAACTTAAAATGTTATATAAGATCTTCATCTCAAAATGCATGATATATTGCTATGTATATACTATATATATTATGATGAATTTAGTTTGCTAGCATTTTAAGCTTTTCTGCATGTATATTCATAGGATGTTTGAATATCACTTATCTAATTTTTGGAGGCTTCATTATCAGTGATATATTAGCTTAATAAAATAAATTCCATCTTTTCATATGGTTGAAATAGTTTCTTTGGGCATTATTAGTTCATTAAAATTTGATAGAACTCTGCAGTATCTATCCCAGGAGAAAGAACTGGAGGACATTTGTTGATAACTTATTTGATAGTTAATGGTCTTTTCAGGCTTTTTGCTTTATTAGTTAATTTTGGTTATTTTTCCCCTGGAAAATTAACTATTTCATTGACATTTGCAAATTAGCACAGAGTTATTGTTCTCTATATCCTTTTTATGTCTCCTTTAGCAAAACTACATTTATTTGTATCTTCCCTTTTTTAAATTAAAAATTAGTAAAATTTTCTCTACTATATCTACTTTTAAAAAGAACATTCTTGGACTTATCATTTGAATTTTTTTCAAGTTAGCATTTCTCATTTTCTTAACAATACTTTTGCAACCTTTTATTCTGAAATAGTTTCAAACTTGCAAAAAAGTTGCAAGAATAATAAAAATATCTTTCATTTACCCTTTAACCAAGTTCACAAATGTTTATATTTTCCCCATTCTATCTAAATTCATGTGTATGTGGATACACAGGCACACCTCTAATATATTGCTCTGTCAATTCCAGGCCATTGCAAAAAAGTCAATAACACAATAAAGCAAATCACATGAAATTTTGGCTTTCTCAGTGCATATAGAAGTTATGTTTACACGATACTACAGTGTCCTAAAAGTGCAGTAACATTATGTCTAAAAATGTAAATGCCTTAATTAAAATAATTTATTCCTAAAAAATGCTATCATCTGAACATTTAGTGAATCAAAATGCTTTTGCTGATGGAGGGTCTTGCCTCATTGTTGATGGTTGCTGAATGGTCAAGATGGTGGTTGCTGAAGGTGGCTACTAAGTTGGCTACTGTAGCAATTTCTTAAAATAAGACAACAATAAAGTTTGCTACGTTGGTTGACTCTTTACCAAAGACTTGTCTGTAGCATGTGATGCTGTATGATAGCATTTTACCTACAGTAGAACTTCTTTTCAATTGGAAGTCAGTCTTCTCAAACCCTACTGTTGCTTTATCAACTAAGTTGTAATATTCTAAATCCTTTGTTGTCATTTCAGCCATGTTTACAGAATTTTCACCAGTAGTAGACTCCATCTCAAGAAACCACTTATTGCTCATCTATCTGTAAGAAGCAATTCCTCTTCTATTCAAGTTTATTGTGAGATCGCAGCAATTTAGACACATCTTCAGGCTCCACTTCTAATTCTAGTTCTTTTGGTATTTCCACCACATCTGCGTTACTTCCTGCACTGAAATCTTGAAGCCCTCAAAGTCATCCATGAAGGTTAAAATCAACTTCTTCCATACTCCTATTAATGTTAGCATTTTGACCTTCTGCCATGAATCGCAAATGTTCTTTTAATGGCATCTAGAATGGTGAATCCTTTCCAGAACGTTTTAGATTTATTTTGCCCAGATCCATCAGAGGAATCACCCCCTATGGCAGTTGTTGCCTTATAAAATGTATTTCTTAAATAGTAAAACCTGAAAGTCAAAATTACTCCTTGATTCATGGACAACAAAACGAATATTGTGTTAGTAGGCATGAAAGCAACATTAATCTCCCATTACATCTCCATCAGAGCTCTTGGGTGACTAGGTGTATTGTCAATAAGCAGTAATATTTTGACAGGAATATATTTTTTTTCTGAGCAGTAAATTTGAACAGTGGGCTTCAGTAAACCATGCTATAAACAGATGTTCTGTCATTCAGGCTTTGTTGTTCCATTTAGGGAGTACACTCAAAATCCATACTGGGAAAATATGGAAACATGGATTCATATTGGGAAAAACATTATTACAACAGGGAACCCTGACACTTGAAAAGACCTTTGGTATGAGTCAATGTACTCTCTTTTCTGAAAATGTTGAAACAGGAATTAGGTGACTTCCTTCCACCTCCACTGTCAGCCAGGTCAGGGAAGTTATAGAAATGATTCCTTTACTGGTTGGTGTTTCATTTGATCAATTAATTTAACAATGTAATAGATGCTGGGGCTGGTTCATCAATAAGCATGTCCTAATGGAGTTCTCTCCCATTTTAATAGAATGGGGTAACTGCTAGGATGGAGATGAAAAATTTAGGATTAATTGTAATTGAGTACAATAAATACCATACAAAAGTCTAAAGTTACATCCCTGTTTCAATGAGCTTAAACTAAGAAAGACTTAAAACCTGCCAGGCCCAGTGGCTCTTGCCTGTAATCCCAGCACTTTGGGAAGCCGAGGTGGGTGGATCGCTTGAGGCCAGGAGTTTGAGACCAGTCTGGGCAACATGTTGAAACTCCATCTGTACTAAAAACACAAAAATTAGTCAGGCATGGTGGTGCACGCCTGTAGTCTCAACTACTCAGGAGGCTGAGGCACCAGAATCACTGGAACCTGAGAGGTGGAGGTTGCAGTGAGCCAAGATTGTACCACTGTACTACAGCTTGGGCAACAGAGTGAGTTCCTATCTCAAGAAAAGGAAAGAAGGGAGGGAGGGAGGGAGGGACAGACGGAGGGAGGTTGGTTAAAAACCATTTTTATTTTATGAAGGCACGACTGTCTACAAAGAAAATCTAAGGAGTGTACTGGGAAGTGGGGAAGGAGGAAGGGAGGAAGGGAGGAAAGGAGGGAGGGAGGGAAAAACTTAAAAACCATTTTTATTTTCCAAAGGCATGGCTGTCCACAAAGAAAACCTACAAAACTCTGATAGCTAATAAATGAGTCGGCAAGGACACAGGAAACAAGATTGACATACCATATTAATTAAGGAAAATTAAATAATTAACATTTATTTCTGAATCCAAGAAATGAAGACGGAAATAAAATTAAAATATAATACCATTTATAATCCTTCAAAAAGTGAAATAGGTGTAAATGTTGTAAGACTTACATAGAATTTGTATGCTGAAAACTACGAAATGCCGATTAGAGAAATCAAAGATCTAAATAATGGGGAGAAACCTACTATGCTCATGATTGGAAAACTCAATATATTGAAAATATGACTTCTCCCCAAATTGACATGGTATTAAATGCAATTTTTATCAAAGTTCCATCAAAATAATTTGTAGCTATATATTTTTATAAAATGTATATAGAACATCAAAGGAACTAGAATAACTAAAACAATTTTGTATAAGAAGAATGAATTAGGAGGAATTAATCTAACTGATTTCAAGATTTATGATACAGCTTTAGTTAACCAGACTGTCTTGTACTGGTGGAGGAATAGATACCTGGATCAACAGAACAGAAAAGAACCCAGAAATAGCTCCATGTAAGTACAACTAATGTTTGACAAAGGTACAAAAACAATTAAATAAAAGTAGGACAGTCTTGTCAATGATGCTGGAGTAGTTGGTTATAGGCAAACATAAAAATAAAGGAACTGTGACCACATTTGACACTTTAGACAAAAATTAACAAAATGATTCATACCCTTAAATGTAAAATGTAATACCACACAACTTTTTAAAGAACACAAAGGAAAAAATCAGGGACCTAGGACATGGTGAAGTATTCTTAGATGTGATATCAAAGCATGATCTGGAAGAGGAAAGATCAATATATTGAACTTCATCAGCATTAAAAATATTTGCTCTGCAAATGATCCTGTGAAGAGAACAAAAAAGACAACCCAAAGCCGGGGAGAAAATATCCGCCATTCACATATCTGTTAAAAGACTTATAACCATAATGTGTAAAGAACTCTCAAAACTCAACAGTTAAAAAGAAGTCTAATTAGAGAATGGGCAAAAGAGATATTTCAGCCAAGAGGATATATGGATTATAAACAAACACAGGAAATAATATTCAACATTACTAGCTATTGGGAAAGTGCAAATTAAGACCATGGTGAGATATTACTCCTTAGTTATAAGAAGGGTAATATAAAAATAAAATAGTAACACCACCAAATGATCACAAGGACGTGGAAACACTTGTTCTTGTGTACATTACTGGTGGTAGTGTGACACGATGCAATCGCTCTGGAAAATAGCACCAGGGTATGTTACCTTAATAGCATGAAACATGACTAAGCAATACAAAGGAAAACGTGATTTATACACACAGCAACTTTGATGGATCTCAAGAGGATGATGCTGAGAGAAAGAAGATCTTTGAGACCTATTCTCAAAGGTCACATCCTGTATAGTTCCATTTATATAACTTTCTCAAAATGATAAAGCAAAGAGATATAAAACAAAGTAGTGGCTTCCTGAGGTTAGGGATGATGGGAATGAGTTTGACTATAAAGAAGTAGCTCAAGGAAGATCTTTGTAAAGATGGAGTATCTTGATTGTGGCAATGATGCTTTACACAAATTTATGCATGTAACGAAATGCTGCAGCCTTTCAAACATTGAGACAACATTAGTTTCCGGGTTTTAATATTGCCCATAGTTACGTAACCACTGAGGGAAAAATGTATGAAGGGTACACAGTATTTTTCTGCACTCTCTTTGAAGTTTCTATGAATTCATAATTATTTCAAAATTAAAGGCTAAAAATATTAATATCACTTGCTGATTATCATTAGGAATTTATGATAGAGTGATTTCCAGTGTATTTTGTTATTCTGTGAAGTAATAATCATAAATACATTAAACAAAATTTTTCACACTGTGATGTACAGAATGACTGTCCTATAAAGGGCATATTTGTGTTCCTACAAAGAAAAAGGCAGTTTTGAGGGTAAATAATTTAGAAAAACTCTATGTGCATCAACTTTTTGAAAATTCATAAGGCACATTATATATCAAACATCTGGAAAACATGGATTATCTCATGAGTGATTCAGAGAGGTCCTTCACATATAATTTTTTCTTCTCTGTCAACGACCTGATTTTATAATCTGGAAAACATTATCCTAAGACTTGCCACTTAAGACACTGCGATAGTGAGAGGAGGGACCACTGCTGGTAATTTTGGAAAGACAATGAATGTGGTTTTAGCTCCGGTCACTCAGCTACAGCTGGCTCTAATGAATTCCTCAAGGTCAGGACAGCTGATCCCTCCCAGAAAGCCTGCCTTAGTAACATCATGATATCTGACCTACTTTCTAACATAATTTTTCAAAGAAAACAAAAGCTATTCTCAGTCCATGCTATTAACATCTTGAAAACACACTGGTCGTTTTCAAAGCAATGTGTTACTTTTATGAAAGCCCACGTTGGGATTAGTATTTATATATGACTAAATTATCTTCATTTCGCCCCTCCAAAAGTACTTGGCACTTTCTCTAACTCTCAAGAAATGCAAATGTTTATTTACATATCTCTTTTACTAGACAAGAAGCTCCACAATTATTCGGGTCATATCTTGTTTTCCTTTGTTTTTGCACTAAGGCCACTTCTATTGGGGGTGCCTAATGTTTACCAAATAAATAAATGAAAAGGAAATCTGGTAGTAATATGTCAGATAATGTGAGTGTTAATTATAAAATGCTTCCTTAGATTTTAAATGGTTATTGACTAAGAACAAAGTAATTACCCAGGTCAGTGGTTTTCAGTACTCAGGATAATGCACACTGGCGTACTCCCTAGCCCAGAGGCAGTGTACACTGTGAAATTAATTTTTGCCACAACGGAGCACTAATTATGAAATGACAAAAAGTTTCAGATGGAACATCGACCTTACTATAATAAATAAATAATATGTGTAACATAATCTTACTGCAAAAAGTAACAATTATACCTTCAAACCATAGCCCCTTCTCCCCCAGAATTCATCTGTTTACTTGGAAATTAGAGAATGCTATATAGTTGTATGCCATAACAATTAAAAGAGGGCAGTCAAGATGTGAACACATTAACTAAAAAAACTCAGTAAATAAAAACATCCTGAGGGATAAAGTGGGTGGTAAAATTCTCCTTATGCATTTACAGAACTCAAATGACACTGTTACTGACACGGTGATGACATAAAAGGGGCTGTGTTTTAATTATTCTTGGCTTTCAAAATATTTCTTTGATTTTTTTAATTCCTTCAATTATATCGCATATCCTTTGGCTTGATGCATTATTTTTCATTCTTTAGTCAAATATTAATTTCTCAATTAGAATTTCTATGACTGCCCTATTTAAAATTATAAGCCACCACTCCAAGCATTTTGCTTTACTTTGCCTTACTTTTTGCTGGACCACTAATCACTGTAATATGTGTGTGTGTGTGTGTGTCTGTGTGTGTTTTATATACATGTATGTATAAAATATGCGTGTGTGTATATATATGTGTATATATATCCATATACATATACACATAGATATATATATAGTGTGTTATTTTACTTATTTTGTTTGATGTTTGTGTCCCACCCACCACCAACAGTCAGAATGGAAACTCCACCACAACAGGACATGTGTATGTATTGTTCACTTCATTATCCCAAGAAACTAGAAAAAATGCCAGACATATCATAATAAACACTTGCTGAATGAATGCTCATTTTTACAAGTTTCTCAAAATCTTCAATAAGTTATATTAGCAGGCAAATACATGCATATGAACTGTCTTGACTTGAATATATTTTAGTCTATTCAAGTCATAAAAACAGAGAGAAAGTTGTAAATATAGAAAGACGTACAAAATAAAACACAAATTATTGCTAATGGTTAAAAAATTAATATTGAATATTAAAACCAATAAATATTTTCTTATGTTGACAAGGAACTAAAGAGTGCAATACTAGCTCCCCCTTCCACCAGAAAGCTTTGTAAAATTTTTTGTATTATTGAGAGCAATGCTTTTCAAATTTTAATACACATATGAATCATCTGAGGAACTTGCTAACATGAAGTTTACGATTTAGTGAGTCTCAGATGGGGCCTCAATGCTGGCAAAGATGCTGATGCTCTCTAGACCAAAATTTAAGTAGAGGTGAGTTTAATTATTTAGCAGTGTTAAATTTTGCACTGCTATGACATAAAAAGTAATGATATTTTGAGGCACAGTTCATCCAGTGGGAAATAACTTGTGTTTAAATATATCTGTAATAATTGTGAAAGACTCCTAGTAAGTGACTGAGTATAAGAGTTTGGCTGATTTTTTATTAAATGTTCTTTCCCCTCATCCTCCCAATCCAGGCAGAGTACACTTTTCTATCCCACTGATTTTAGAAATGGATTTGTGACTTTCTATGGCCAATGAAATATTTACAGGCATGACACAGGTAGAGAATAACATTTACTTTCATGTCTGGATTTGTGCCCTTTTCCTCCTATTTTTTGCTCAAAGAACATGCCTTAGGTAGCTGCTGGCTCAAGCCTGGACTCCATCCACACCTTACAACTAAGCCCTGCTAAGCTCAACCCGAATCACAGAACCTTGTGGGGATGTTAATGGGTACAAAAAAAAAGCTAGCACATCAAATTCACTATAGTCAATGATAAATTAATTTTACATTTTAAAATAACTAAAAGAGTGTAAATAGATTGTAACATATAGGATAAATGTTTGAGAGGGTAGATATCCCATTCTCTGGGATGTCATTATTTCTCACGGCATGCCTGTATCAAAACATCTTATGTAACCCGTGAATATAGACATCTACTATGAAATGGTTTGGCTCTTTGTCCCCATCCAAATGTCATCTCAAATTGTAATCTCCAATTGTCAGAGAGGGACCTGGTGGGAGGTAATTAGATCATGAGGACGGTTTCCCCCATGCTGTTCTTATGATAGTGAGCGAGTCTCAGGAGATCTGATGGTTTAAAAGTATGGTACTCATTCCTTCGCTCTCTCTGTTCTGCTTCCATGGAAGACGTTCCTTGCCTCCCCTACACCTTCCACTGTGATTGTAAGTTTCCAGAGGCCTCCCCAGCCATGTGAACTGTAAGTCAGTCAAACCTCTTTTATTTATAAAGTACCCAGTCTCAAATATGTCTTTATAGCAGTGTGAGAATGAACTAATATAACACATACTATGTACCTACAAAATTTAGAAATTTAAAAATTAAGAAAACAAATCACAGAACCTCATCACATACAGGGTGAAAATAAGAAACGGTTTTTAAATGGCAATTAATTTTGCTGTAGTTTGTTACACAGCATTATCATGATACAGATGACTTGTGCAGAAATTAGTACTTGTAATGGAGTGCTGACATAAAAATTACCTAAAATTTGTAGCAATGACCAGGATGGCAAGCAATAAAGGAACTGTTACAGGAGACTGAAAAATTTGAGATTTACATTATGTAACATCAAAACATTTGATAAACCTGGTGCCCAAGATATTGCGTAAAGCTGAATATGTATATAATTATATTACAAATTTGTGTGAGAAGCTTTCTGGGCAAAATGTTGAAAACGTGAATTGGCTACTACTTGACGTATTTGATAAGATGCCACAAGAAAAATATGAGCTCAGGAAAGAACTGAGCAGCTAGTAAACACATTTAAGAAGGCAAGGAGAGAGGTCAGAAATTCTGAGATTTTAAACCTCGGAAGGAGAAACTTTAATTGATCATTTAAATCGTGGAATGCTAAAACAAATCTTCCAGAAAAGACCAAACCCAGGGCTCCACCATGAAGGCATGGCCTTGGGATAAAGTCCAAACCAAGTGTAGAGCTGCAGACTGTTTTTCAGACTTTTGACAGGAAAACCATCCTCCTAGGTATGTGTGTGTGTGTGTGTGTGTGTGTGTGTATAGTCACCCTGACGTGCTATTAAATAGTAGGACTTATTAACTCATTCTAACTATATATATACACATAGTTGTATATATAGTATATAACTAGTATATGTATAAACTAGCATATAGTATATATGTAGTTTTTTATATATAGTATATAACTATGTATATATATGTATGTGTGTGTGTATATATATATAGTTAGAAATAATTAATAATACCTACTGTTTGACAGCACATCAGGGTGACTATAATCAATAATATCTTAGTTTTACTTAAAATAACTTAAAGAATATAATTGAATTGTTCGTAATTCAAAGGATAAATGCTTGAGGAGATGGATACCCCGTTCTCCACGGCATTATGATTTCACGTTGCATGCCTGTATCCAAACATCTCATGTACCCCATAAATATATACACCTACTATGATATGGTTTGGCTCTTTGCCCCCACCCAAATTTCTTCTCAAATTGTAATCCCCACTTGTCAGGGAGGGACCTGGTGGGAGGTGATATTTTTTATGGTTTATTTTGTTATGGTTTTACAAAAGTCTGAGACATCAAAAAAAAAACTGTGATTAAATTTAGAGAAAAAGGCACATCTCACAAAGAATTTTACAGTGAGTGAGAAGCAACATGAACTGCAGAACTTGTAGGCGGGGAGTCTCTTGCAAAAGCCGAAGTCACATCTGCAAACTGGTGAAGAGGCAGCTCTAAGCTCTGTTCAGCCACAGACACATCAAAATGCAAGCAGAAAATGTCAGAACCAATGTTGTCAGAACTCTAGAAAGCAGTCAAAAGATTACGACAAGCAAGCAAATGCTGAATCAAGAAGACAGAAACCTAAAAATGGTAGGAAGACTCTCTATGATTTCTTATAGAAGATGGAAGCAGAGGGAATATTTTCTTACTCATTGTGTGAAGCCAATATTACTTCTAATACCAAAACCAGACAAAAACTTATAAGAAACAAGAACTAAAGAGCAACATCTCTCATGAACGTAGATCTGAAAATCTTCAATAAAATACTAGCAAATCAAATCCAACAATGTCTAAAAATAACTACATGCCATAGCCAAAGGGGATTTGTTCCAGGTTTGTAAGTCTGGCTCAGCATTCGAAAACCAAATAATGTAATCCATCACATCAACAAGCTAACGAACAAAAATCATATAGTCATATCAATACATGAAGAAAAAGCATCTGACAAAATCCAACACGCATTCATGATAAAAACTCTCAGCAAACTAGAAATAGAGAGAAACTTTCTCAACTTCTTAAAGAACAACTACAAAAAAACCTACAGCTAAAATTACATTTAATGGTGAAAAGCTAGATGCGTTTTTGCTAGTATCAGGAGCAAGACAAGGATGTTCCCTCTCACAACTCCTTTTCAACATCACACTGACAGTCCTAGCTCATGCAATAAAACAAGAAAAGGAAGTAAAAGTTATGCAACTTAGGAAGGAAGATATAAAACTGTCTTTGGTCACATATGGCATAATTGCCTATGTAAAATTCTAAAAGAATAGACAAAAATATTCCATAACTAATAATCAATTACAGTGGGTTGCAGGATACATGATTAATACACAAAAGTCAATTGCTTTCCTACATATCAGCAATGAACAAGTGGAATTTGAAATTAAAAACATGATAACATTTATATAAGCACTCTCTCCCTGCAGAAATGAAATACTTAGGTATATGTCTAATAAAGTAGACGTAAGATTTATTTTTATTTTTATTTTTGTTTTTTTCGGAGGCAGACTCTCGCTCTGTCACCCAGGATGGAGTGCACTGGCATGATCTTGGCTCTCACTGCAACCTCTGCCTCCTGGGTTCAAGTGATTCTCCTGTCTCAGCCTCCTGAGTAGCTGGGATTACAGGTGCCCACCACCACACCCAGCTAATTTTTTGCAATTTTAGTAGAGACAGGGTTTCGCCATGTTAGCCAGGCTAGTCTCGAACTCCTGACCTCAGTGTATCCATCTGCCTTGGCCTCCCAAAGTGCTGGCATTACAGGCGTGAGCCACCGCACCCTGCCAGATGTAAGATTTATATGAGGAAAACTATTAAACTATGATAAAATATATCAAAGACTAACTAAATAAATGGAGAGTTATTTCATGTTCATCAATAGAAATGCTCAAGGTTGTCAAGATATCAATTCTTCCCAATTTGACCTCTAGATACAATGCAATCCCAATAAAGTCCCAGCAAGTTATTTTGTGGATATTGACAAACAATCCTAAGGCTTGCATAGAGAGGCAAAAGATTGAGAATAGTCAAGACAATAGTAAAAATAAAACAAAAGAAGATGGCTAATACTACCTGACCCCAGGCCTTACAATAAAGTTACAGTAATCAAGACAATGAGGTATTGGCAAAAGAATATACAAATAGATGAATCAAACAGAATACAGAGCCCAGAATCAGATGAACAAAAATATGGTTAACTGATATTTGAAAAACAGAACAAAGGCAAGTCAATGGAGAAAGAAGAGTCTTTTTAGTAAATGGTGCTGGAAAAAATGAACATCTACATGCAAAACAATGAATCTAGACACAGAGTTTATAAGTCTATGTCCTTCACAAAAATTAACTCAAAATGAATAATAGACATGAAAATACAAAACTGTAAAAATGCTAGAAAATAACATCTGAGAAGATCTAGATGACCTTTTGCTATGGTGATAGCTTTTTAAATACAATACCAATGGCACAATTCATGAAACAAATAATTGGTAAGTTGGACTTTGTTAAAATTTAAAACTGATGCTTTCTGAAAGACACTGTAAAGCAAATTACCGGTAGAAGACTAGTCACAAACTGGAAGAAAATACGTGAAAGATACATCTGAGAAAAAAATACTATCCAAAATATATGAAGAACACTCAAAACTCAAAAACAACCTAATTAATAAACGGACAGAAGATCTGAACAGACACCTCATCAAAGAAGATATACAATGGCAAGTAAGCAAATGAAACAATGCTCAACATCATATGTCATCAGAAATTGCAAATTTAAAAAATGACATACCACTAAATACCTATTAAGATAGCAAAAATTTAAAAAGAAAACTGAAAACAAGTGCTGGCAAAGATATGGAGTAACAGAAATGGCCATTCATTGATGCTGTGAATGCAAAATGGTACAGTCACTTTGGAAAACAGTTTGGCAGTTCCTTGCAGAACTAAACATACTTTACCATATAATCCAGTAAACTTGCTCCCTGATATTTACCCAAAGGAGTTAAAAACTTATGTCCACACAAGAACCTGCACATGCATGCTTACAGCAGCTTTATTCATAATTGCCAAAATTGGAAGCAACCAAGATGCCCCTCAGTGAGTGAATGGACAAACTGTGGGATGTTCAGACAACAGAATATTATCCAGCTGTAAAAAGAAATGAGCTATCACATCTATTATTAACTGAAAAAAGGAAATTTGAAAAGGCTACATGCTGTATGAGTCCAACTACATGATATTCTGGAAAAGACAAAACTATGGAGACAGGATCAAAATCAGTTGCCAGCTGTTTCAGGGTAGAAAGGAATGAACAAGCGGAGCATAGAGGATTTTTAGGGCAATGAAACGACTCTGTAGGATACTACGATAGTCGATACATGTTATTATACATTTGTTAAACCCACAGAATGTACAGCACCAAGAGTGAGACCTAATGTAAACTATGGAGTTTGAGTGTTAATGATGTGTCATTCTAGGTTTATCGATTGTAGAAAATGTACCACTCTTGTATGGGGAAGGCTGTGGGTATATGGAAAGAAGGAGTATATGTACTTTTTTTTTTTTTTTTTGAGACGGAATCTTGCTTTGTCACCAAGCTGGAGTACAGTAGCGCGATCTCGGCTCACTGCAATCTCTGCCTCCTGGGTTCAAGCAATTCCCCTGTCTCAGCCTCCCGAGTAGCTGGGACTACAAGCGTGTGTCACCACGCCCAGCTAATTTTTTGTAGTTTTAGTAGAGACAGGGTTTCACCATGTTGGCTAGGATGGTCTTGATCTCCTGAATTCATGATTCACCCGCCTCGGCCTCCCAAAGTGCTGGGATTACAGGTGTAAGCCACGAGGCCCGGTCGATAACTGTACTTTCTACTCAGTTTGTTGTAAACCTAAAATTGCTATAAAACTAAAGGTATTAAAAATAAACATGAAAAAAGACACTCTACAAAGTGATAATAAATATTTGCAAATTGCATATTTGAAAATGATTTAAGATTTATAATTCTAAAGAACTCCTATAACTCAACAAAAGATAATTCTGTAAAAAAATGGACAAAATACTTCAATACATATTTCTCCAAAAAAGATACACAAATAGCCAATAAGATCAAGAAAACGTGTTCAACATCATTCATCATTAGGGAAATGCAAGTCAAAACCACCATGAGATTACACTTCATACCCCCTAGGACGGCTATAACTAAAAAGCTGACAAACGAAAGCAGCAGGTCCCAGACCTCCTTCAAACATTTGCTTGAATACTTTCTCACCTAGGCCTGTCCTTACCATGCTACTTAATATTTTAATTTGCTACCCTTCCATTTTATGATTTCTTATGTTTTATCTTTTTCTCACAGCACTGATCACCTCTTAACAAGCTGTGTAATTTTACATACACATATGTAAGTGTGTACCTATTAAGCTGTGTAACTTACTTATATACACATATGTAAGTATGTACATATACACATTATATACACATATGTAAGTATGAAAGTTTACTTACATATACATATGTGTAAGTTTGTGTATAATATATACACAAATATATACACACAAAATATATTTTTTCTATTTAACACAAAAGTGCATGCTCAAGAAGAACAGGATATTTTTCTGTTTCATTTAATGATGTATACCAGATGTCTCAAACATTGCCTGCCATTTAACAACCGCCCAATAAATATATATTAATTAAATAGTTTTGTCTTTATTTTTCTTTATTCTTGGCAGGGTTTTGAAAATTTTATTGGTCTTCTGAAGTCCTCCATCTTAGATTTGTGTTCTATTTCATTAATTTGTGCTATTACCTAATTGGTTTCTAATATAATTTTTTAAGGCAATACATTTTTCTCTATCTACTGGCTTAGCAAATGCCCACAGTTTATGTTATGCAATATTCTTGTTATTTCTGTTTCAAAACATTTTTTTACTTTAATGTGATTTAGGAGGGGGCATGGGCTATTAAAAGTATCTTTCTCCTAAACACTGGGAGTTTCCTAGACATTGTCTTATCATTGATCTCCAGCCTAATTCAGAAGGTATACCCTAGGTGACTTTAACCCATCAAAAATGACTATTTAAAATTATAATCCTTTTTTGTTCCTTGCTAAATGTTCTATGTGTGCTTGAAAATCATATATATCTGAAGCTGGTAAATTGTGTTACATATGCCCTTAGATGTAGATCACTGACTATGTTGGTCAACTCTATTGCATCCTTACCACAGCACAAATCAAAACATTTTGAGAATGCCTGAGATACTCTGAATTGTGTCTCATCAGTAAATAAGCTAATTAGAATGTATTTGGAAACTAATAAAATGGTTGTTTCCCAAAGAAGTCTCTGTATCAATGGCATGATTATGCTCAAATAAGATTTTAGAGTTCCTAGATACACAAATCACTTTGACTACAACCTGTATTGTAGAAGTGTTATTCAGATTATTTTTTTAAATTACTTTTTTATATATTTTTGCTTTCAGAGTCTACATTGATCTACAGATAATTAAAGCAGGATGTACATGTTTACATTATAAAGAATTTCTAAGTATTTTATTCTCTTTGTAGCAATTGTGAATGGGAGTTCACTCATGATTTGGCTCTCTGTCTGTTATTGGCTGTTGGGGGGTGGGGGGCTGGGGAGGGACAGCATTAGGAGAAATGCCTAATGTAGATGACAGGTTGATGGGTGCAGCAAACCACCATGGCACGTGTATATCTATGTAACAAATCTGCATGTTCTGCACATATACCCCAGAACTTAAAGTATAACAATAATAATTTTTTTTCTCCATGAAACATCTTATATCTTTAAAAAGAGTTGATTTCTTTCATTCTTTCTGCTATTCCTAGATGGTATATTTCTACCTAGTCACATTTTCAAAGACTTCTTAGAGTTGTGATATATGTTCAAGCTTTACCTAGAATTCTCAAAACAAAACAAAACAAAGAAAGGAGACTGTGGAATTTAAACCCAAATACATGATTGGGTGCCAGCCAAACTTTTGAAATCAGTTGCTATGGTGATTCTTTTAATTTTGTCTTTCTCTTCTTCTGGGTCTAATTAGAGCATCAAAGTTTATAGCATATAAATATAATAACACCACTCATAATTCATATGGCAGATTCTAGCCACTTTATAACTAAAACACAACATTTAAGACCAGTAGACTGGAAATAAAGTTGAACTTTAAAAAAAAATTAGCAATGCTATATTAAAAGAAATAATTCTCATGTAATGGCAACCAATGCCAAAATCAGGTTTATTCTGATTTGTTTGTTTGTCCTAGGAGCTGAAAAAGTTTTACATTTCCTATGCATTATTTGGAACTAATTCAGCTTTCTTGCTCTAATATTACTGGTATGAATATGCCCACTCAAATCCAAAAAAAAAAAAAAAGAACAAGAGGTTTCGCAATCATTCACCAAAAAGCACTTTATGGTACAACTTATCCTCCAAAGGCTCATGATTACTTTTGCCTTTAGCTTTGAAATAAAAGAACTAACAAGACAGTACATTTTTAATATGTTTCTGATTCCCTTGGTAAATCAGCATACTTTCCCTAATACAGAGAGAAATTCCTAGAAATAAGCACAACTTTAGAGCCTAAATACAAAGAGTTCAAGAAATATTTAGCCAGAAATAAAATGATACTTTGAATTCTGAAAAATTACACTAAACTATATCTCTAGGAAAGAGATACACTGGCAACATTACAAATGAAATTCAAAATTCAACATTACAAATAAAATTCAAAATATGTGCTCCATTTAACTGTTAACCTTGTTTGTGTGATATTTAAGTGAAAATGACAATGAAGAAAACCTACAAGCATTTGATACAGAAATAACTAAAACAATAGCAGAAAATATTCATAAGGTAAAGATAAATATTAATAAATACAGAATTCCAGAGTAGCAAAGTATTTTTCCTTTTTCACATAATAATGGATATAATAAATAAACCAAAATTGAAGGAATATATAGTCATGTGATTTTAAAAGGACATCTATGTCTATAACTTTACAGAATAAGTTTTGTTTTCAACTGATACAGTAATTGTCATATTTATGGGGTACAGTGTAATATATATATATTATAGTACTGATCAAATCAAAGTTGACACTTACCGTCTCTCAAACAGTTGTCATCTGTTTGTGGTGAAAACATTAAGTTTTTTTTTTTTTAAGATTCAGTTATACACAAAAGTGGTAGGGTATATGCAGGAGAATGAAGCTGGAACTCTACCTTTTATCATACACAAATATAAACTCAGGATGGATTAAAGACTTAAAGGCAAGACCTAAAACTATAAAAATTCTAGAAGAAAACCAAGGAAACTGAATTTTTCACAACAGCCTTGGCAAGGAATTTATGACCAAATCATCAAAAGCAATTGAAATGAAACCAAAAATTGACAAGCGGGACCTAATTAAACTAAAGAGTTCTGCACAGAAAAACAAAACAAAACAAAAAAAACTTACCAACAGAGTAAACAGACAACCTACAAAACGGGAGAAAATAGTCACAGACTACGCATACAAGAAAGGTCAAATTTCCTGAATCCTTAAAGAATTCAACAAGCAAAAAACAACCTCATTAAAAAGTGGGCAAAGGACATGAACAGACACTTTTCAAAAGAAGGCAAACAAGCAGCCAACAAACATATGAAACAAATGCTCTGTATCACTAATCATCAGAGAAACACAAATCAAAACCACAGTGAGATACCATCTTACACTAGTCAAAATGGCCATTATTAAAAGCCAAAAAATAACAGATGTTGGCGAGGTCACCGAGAAAAGGGAAAGCTTACACATTGCTGGTGGGAATGTAGATTAGTTCAGCCACTGTGGAAAGGAGTTTGAAGACTTCTGAAAGAACTCAAAGCAGAATTACCATTTGACCCAGCAATTCTATTATTGGGTATATAACCAAAGGAAAATAAATCTTTCTCCCCAAAAGATACATGCATTCCTATGTTCATCGGAGCATGATTCACAATAGCAAAGACTTGGAATCAATCCAGGTGCCCATTAATGGTGGATTGAATAAAGAAAATCTGTTACATACACACCATGGAATACTACACAGTCATAAAAAAGAATGAAATCAAGTCCTTTGCATTAACATGGATGCAGGTGGAGGCCATAATTCTAAACGAATTAATGCAGGAACAGAAAACCAAACACTGCATATTCTCACTTATAAGTGGATGCTCAACACTGGGTAAATGTGGACATAAACATGGGAACAATAAGCGCTGGGGACTACTACAGTGGGGAGGAGGAGAGGAGCAAAAGGACTAAAAATCTATTATGTCCTATACTCACTATCTGGCTGACAAATCATACCCCAAATCTCACCATCACACAATATACAAGAAACCTGCACATGTACCACTGATTCTAAAATAAAACTTGAAATAATTTTTTTTTAAAGAAGTGGTATGGTAGCTTGGGCAAAACACTGGATCATAAATCAAAATACTTGAGTTCTAATGAGAACACATAGACACAGGGAGGGGAGCACCACACACCAGGGCCTGTCAGTAGGTAGGGGGCTAGGGGAGGGATAGCATTAGCAGAAATACTTAATGTTGATGGGTGCAGCAAAGAACTATGGCATATGTATACCTATGTAACAAACCTGCACGTTCTGCACATGTACTCCAGAACTTAAAGTATAATAATAAAAAATAAATACTTGTGTACTAGGACCAACTCTGTCAGTATATGTTTTATAAACTTTGACAAAACCTAAGCCACTCTTGTTGACAGCTTCATCTGTTGACTGCACTAAAATATCTTTCCCACGTACTTCTCAAGGCTTCTGAAGTTCAAATGAAGATTAATAAATAAAAAGGCTTTGAACGTTAAAAGTTCTATGTATATGTGAGCTCTATATACTGAAGTTGTTCATGATATTCCACGTTTGGTTCCAAGAAGCAAATAATATCAAACTGCAATATTCTAGCTCAGAAATTATTAAAGGTAATGGTGACATAATTTGTCAATCTTCTTTTTGACAATTTATATTCACCCCATCTGCAGTTAAATGAAGCAACAATGGACTATGTTGCACAATTTTACAGGCTTAGCAGAATGAGTACATATGGCCAATTTAGCTAAGGATATTTTAATATATGGTGTTCATTATGAGTTGATCTCCTTTTATCATATCACATAGCTGATATATATCTCCTTCAGAAATCACTTTGTCTATTTTATATACAGGTATTTATCAGGGTGTTGACTTTTTTTAACAACCTATCACATCTGATAATATGCACAGAGAAATGACAATCCTTTGAAATGCATCAGAGCCTGTAGACTCACCAGCCCTGCATGAATTGTCTTTAATGAAAATTTTGCCTGTCATTTTTCAAAAAAAAAAATTATTTCAGGCCAGGCACAATAACTCATGCCTGTAATCCCAGCACTTTGGGAAGCCAAGGTGGGTGGGTCATGAGGTCAAGAGATCAAGACCATCCTGGCCAACATGGTGAAACCCCATCTCTACTACAAATACAAAAATTAGCTGGGCATCGTGGCACGTGCCTGTAGTCCCAGCTATTCGGGAGGCTGAGGAAGGAGAATCACTTGAACCCGGGAGGCAGAGTTTGCAGTGAACCGAGATCGTACCACTGCACTCCATCCTGGCAACAGAGTGAGACTCCATCTCACAAAAACAAACAAAAACAAAAACAAAAATCCTTTCATATGAAAAATACTTGTTTCCATTCTGTTTTTCTTTGAAGACACCTGTTTTCCAATTTATCTCCAATTAATACACACATACACACACACACAGAGCCATCAATTGGTTTTAAATGAATTATGATTATAAATGAATTATTCAGAGAAAGGAGGGAATGTATCAAGTTAAATCACCTTACCTTCCCCCAGTGTTGAGATACACACACTCTGCATGTTTCAACAATAAACACAGATATTGAGTAACGTTGTGGGAGTTGAAGGCAAAAGCAAGAAAACAGAACCCTTTTACTTACGGCAAATGAAAGTAGTCTCATCTGAATTATCAGCACAATCATTCACAAAATCACACAGCTTGTCTTTTGCAATGCAGTGCTTATTAGCACACATGAATTCATGAGCAGTACACTTTCTCTCTGGGCTAAGCAAAGGGGAGCAATCTTGGAAGGAAATATCATCCACTGCTACATCTCCTATGTAACTGATACCACGTTTTGCTCTGAAGACAATCTAAAAAAAAAAAAAAAAAAGCCAGTTACAGTTAAACTGTCAATCAAGAAGTTCAAAACCTGGGCAAACATTAAGTATCAAGCACATCAAGCTTGAATCTGTTTTTTTTGTTTGTTTGTTTTGTTTTTTTTTGTTTTGTTTTGTTTTGTTTTTAATGTCCCTATGTTGAAAGTGACCCAGTAAATTTAAGGACCAGTTAAGACCCAGGTCATCCTCAACACCTACAAATGTGGGAGTGGCAACACCACTGGCTCATGTCTAGATTTTTAGGACATGGGTCTAGAAAATTGGCAGGAGACACTGATCCACTACTGCCTTTGCCAGCTCTCAGATCTCAAACAAGACCTACTCCTGTTTTAGAGCATCACTGCACAGGAAAGCAGTAGATCAGATGACATAAAGTACCAAGAGTGAAAAGATACAAGTAGATTCTTTATTTTGCTCAATTCTTGTCATTCCTCAGATCTCTCCATCCTACTATTTGAAAGCTAAAAGATAAGTCCTAAATACCGTATTTTTTGTAAATTGGACACATCTTTGGAATTGAAATGATTCTGATTTGCTTTGGATTCATGTATGTGATGAGCAGAATCTTCACGTGCCCTATTTTTTGACAACGATTTCCCATGTGTGTGGACTTCAGGAAGAATGAAGATTAGTAACAGGAATCATTAATGGTTTTACAAATTCCATCTTCAATTTGTTAACAATACCACTGCTTGGAATAAAAATGAATGCTGTTTCACAGGTACATAAAATGTCACATATTCTATAGTTTAGGATTTTTCAGAGAAATGAATTCAGTCTTTTTATTAAGTTTTTCTGCAAGCTAAATATGTTAACATAAGAAATATTCAGATATTTCAAAATAAATTTAGAACAATTAGAGGTGAGTTAACAAGGACAGTTTTATTTTAGTGATTTCGTACAAAATATTTACTGTTACCATATTTAGAAATATCTTTTGACCAATTGTGGACAATTATTTTTCTTAAAAGAAATAATTGTAGTTTTTTTTTTTTTTTCCTACAGATGTGGTAGGTCTTTATACTATTGTGTGAACCTAGGTGTTCTCCTCTTAACATGAGAGGTTGGAATAATTGAAATCATGCCTCTCACATTATCAAAAGAAAAATACAATCGTGTTCATATATTGAATTTACATAAAACGAATAGACTGCTCTTCATAGTAGGTGAGCTTGCAAAGAAAAAAAAATTTGTAAGATAGATGAAGAGCTTGAAAGTGATTAAAAAGAGATGAAACCAGAAAGTATAATAAGGACTACGACTTTCTTAAAAGGGAAATTGAGCCATGGAAAAATATTGATATGCAAAATATAAAAGATACTCTATTATCTGTATAGTCTAAAATTTCAATATATGCTGCAATGCTCTGTGAATAAGAAATCAGATAATGCAACGACTGTTGCACTGTTAATTGGCTTATCTTCTGCCATATAGGTACAATCTCAGATGCTTGCCTTGTTCAAATAATCAAATCATCACTTACATCTCAATGCTTCATATAAGGTTGGTTGGGATTCCCTAGACTTTAATACTGAATATGATTAACTGTTATTTAAAAAGAGAGAAACTACAATGTATCTTTCTTCAGACAGAATAAAGTCAGGGTTAATTATTTTTGTAACATTTGGTAGACAATGTAGCATGGCAGCTGCACTGTGGACTGGTGGAAGGCCGGACTTTGTCTACAGTCAGCCTCTGCCATTTGCAGTTACATAACTAAAGCAAAAGACCTAACATCTGGGTATTTCTGTATTCTAATTTATAATATGGAGATAATAATACTGTGTAACTCATAAGGTTATTGTGAAGGCAAAATGAGTAAATATTTTAAAAATTCATAAATAGTATGTAGCACTCAGTAACTGCTACATATGTGATTGCTCCAATAGGAAAAATTATTGTAATTAAATATTTTGTTTAAATTTGGGGGGTGGGGTACCCAAATAAAATTATACAAGCTTCCCAGTGATGCTTCAGCATACCATTTATAAAAATATTTTATACGTTTCCCCAAGGGCTAGAGGCAGTCATCTTTGTGAGACTAAAGAGAACGATCATGTAAGAAATGGCAGAATCACGAAGAGTGTGCCTAACTAACCACTGTCTTTCCCGTGCATGGTGCATAACAATGTGCTTTGCATGTAGTAAGTGCTTAATATGGAAGAAATCACACATGAAACAGCAAATATTCACAAGCCATTAATATTTACTTATAAGAGTCAAAAAAATCAGGGGTGTACTCCTCTTTAATCTCAATATGTGAAAAATTAGAAATTCAAAATGGCAAAATTAATAATTGATTGTATGTGCTGAAATTCCCCTTAATATTACTTCAAACACGATTTTACTACACAAATATTTTACATGCACAGAACTAGTTAAGACTTCATCGCCTGGGGTGGAAGCCCAAGTGTGGCAGAGTAATGGTTCCTTCTACATGTTCTTCCTGAGGTTTCTTCTCGCCTCAGTTTAAAGACCTGAGAGGCTGAACAATTGGGATCCCTCTAATAGAAAAGTTTCCTATTATGCAAGGCTATGAAATTGATATTCAGTCTTTACTGCTTCAGGTTGAACTTCCTTCTTATGCATATCCTAAATTATCTACAAGTGATTCATAAGAAAACTGGATTCCAGAGAGAGGCAAAAGATACATCGGATTTACTACACCTATCATTCCAAGAAATTGGCTGTAACACTCATCAGTGCTTTTATACAATGGAAGCCTGTATACTCCCAGTGGAGTTGAGAGGAGCTGATCTATCAGAGAAAGCACATGATTGTAGATGTATTTATCTGAACATTCACAGCCAACTTGGCTACCCCAGCTGCACACGGAAGAGTGAAAATGCAATATTTAACACGCATTTTATCCCTTCTATCTGGAGATAAACGGCTCTAAATTCATGGAATTAAGACCCAGGCAGTTAAGACTAAGAAGAAAATGTTGTACATAAATGTCTCTGTGTTCTCACTCTGCTTATTCAAATTTTAACAAATCTTCAGAGCTAAGCCTTATCTTCTAACAAAATTCCCAATAAAACAGCAGCCAATGGAGGTCTTGCTTTCTTGGTAATCCATAAGAAATATGCTTTGTGCCAAACATTTCAGCACATGCTTATTTCCAGTTTAAACATTTTCATCTGCGTACTAGTACTTTCCTTTAGCTATTAATATGTATAGGTCTCATCCTCTTACTATTATCACAAATTCCATGAAGACAAATACAGCATTACACAATATTGTGCCTCCGAAAAATATTTTTAAATTAGGTGAATCTATTCCCTATAATAAGGTTTAACAATATAATATGTTTTCCGAAGACTATCTTTTAAATTAGGGTTGAAAGAATTAATTGTTGTACAAGCTCTGAGAATATATTTGCAAAACAGAGCTAAATGTTCTTTATATGTGTGAGGCTGATTGTGGAGTAAAGGAAGGTTGTTATTCAAATTAAATGTTCCTAGAGGTACGAATATCTACTTGGAAGAAATTAGAGTGTTCTGAAGTTGTCAATTCCTTAGGTAAAATGCTCCACGGAGTGTTAAGTGTGGTGTCTACGCATCCACAGAACACATCAAAAAGGGAATGGGGGAAAGAATACTGTGAGTAGAGAAGGAAATAAATGAGGATGAAAAAAAATCAGAACTCACTCATCCGATAACAACCTGGATTACACACCTGTGTATGTGAACGAATGCCTAAAAACACTTCTGCTCTCTTCCACTGTGCACCTTGCCGTCCAGTTTGAGCCCACAATTTAGAAGTTACGTTATCTTTCTTGATGAGTACCTACAGAGATAAATCAGGTAAAAGGCATTGAAGTATTTTATCTTGAGAAATTGCAAATATGTAGAATTCTTCCAGTGATTTTTTTTTTTAGTTGCAATATCAACATGAAGTCCTGGAGAGAAGAGCTAAGTTATTTTTTATTAGATACCTTTGTTTTCTACAGCATTGTGCCTCTAGGGTACCTCACAAGCTTTGTACAATAAAGATGTGCATGAATATCTGTCAGTCAAGTCCTAAGGTATCTGGGCACCATTTAATTAAGAACTCAACTACATTAACTTTTAAAAAATCTGGCAGCAGTAACAATTGCTGTTTTATATATTAAATAATATTCATGTGGTCAAATGAGAAAGTATGGAATTGCTTACTAAAACACTCTTTTGAGAATGATCTTTCTCATTAGATGGTTCCAGAGAAGCAGTAATGTTACAATGTCAGCTCATTTCATCGTAAGTGCACAGATGGGTAAGATGAGTGAGCATCTATTTATGCTGCGCCAGTAAGAGCTTCCTGCCCAACAGCCATGAAACAAACATAGTCTCATCAATAGTGTACCCCCTCTGTAAAGCAGAATCCAGATTACTCTCAGGAAAATATTACGGCTCTTCTTTTAGAACGATACAAAATAAGCCATGAAGAGAGTAACTAAGGCGCAAAGGGGAGTGGAACAATTTCAGATTTTAAAATAACTGACTTAGACAGTGTATTAAATGATTTCACAACATTACTTTCTAAAAATATAATTTATACAACCAAATAATTATTCAGATAAAAGATTTGTGAAAGTCCTGACTTTTAAAAGTGAAGATGAATTTCAATGATTTCATTATCTGTTTTTTTAATTAAATTCACATTTTAAAAATGTAATTGGAGTTTCCAGAGTCATAGAAAAAATAATGTGTTACTAGCAAAACTATCATGAAATTATCAGTCTATAAAATTCAAATTAATTTGGAACATTATCAAGGTCAAGAAAATATCATTTCTAACCAATAAGTAAAAATCAATTTTGAAAGGCATTGAAAAAAATGTATAGCAAATGAGTCTTCTTTATATTAATACCACACTATATACAAATCACTGAGAAAAAATATGTTCAAGAAACTTACTAATGCAACATCTAATGTTATTTTATTTATCCATGTACAAAAATAAGGCATTGATATCATTTTATTCATTTTATAATTCCATACTTACAAAATTTTAATCCTTTTAAAGAAGTTCATCTATCAATACCAAATTTTATACTGAAAAAATGAAAGCATATTTCACATCATCAATCCTAACCCCACAATATTCCAGGCAGGCAAATAATTCTCATTTTATTGACAAAAATCTTACAGTAAGTTGTAGTAATTGTTTTGCCTAAAACATTTTTTAAAAGTCAATTTACAACAATAAGTTTTAATGTCAACCCAGAAGACCATTTGGATGTCTTTAGATTATTAAACATAACCATGCATGTATACACACAAATATACTTTTTAACTATTTTCAGAACGAAGTCTCACCTTATCATAAAAAAATTCTAAAATTGATATGAAATTTAATATGTTTTTTGAAAGAAACTACGTTTATCTCAAGTTTCTTTAGAAAAATGAATAACAATAGCCAGGAAAATCCTAGAATAAAACAAAATAGGAGTCGAGGTAGCACCTACTACTAATATTGCAATCAACCTTTTGGAAAACATATGACCTAGCAGTTAGTCACAGTCTATATCTCTCTACTGGGGAAAAAGAAAGCAGGAAACTCGTGTCTAATCTTGTTGCAAATATGCTAGAGATTTCTTGGCAAGCTAATAGTATTTAAAAGGGGGAGAGTCCTTATCAATAGATTGCTTCTAGCAAGATAGCCCTACTCTAAAACTGCTCATAGTACATACAATTCTGGAATTCGTGGATTTATTTTCAGACAGGGCTTCCTGGAAAGAAACACACAAGCTATGAAACAGAATAAATGGAGATGCTCCAAAATTGAGTTGCTTCTTCAGTATAACTGATGTGTCTACGCATATTACTCACGAACTTTATGCATTATTCTCTACCAGGGCATATGCAGTATGGGAAGACAGGACTTGGGAATCTGAATTAATTAATATTCCAGAACTGTTCTCTGGCCTGTATATGTTGGATGTCCCAGAAAAAAAAAAAATACAGGACTTCCTGAAAGAATAGTTAATTCCAGAGACAGGAGAGGATAAAAATAAGTTTGTAACATCTTGGCCAAATAGAAAGAATATGCTCAAAGAATAATGGGCCTTTTTAGAGAGACACGGAGGTTGGTTAAGAGGGACTCTTATTTCCAAATCTGAGACAATTTGAGGAGCAAATAAATACTACTACTAATAGATTATAATACATTGACTAAAATAGAAACTTATCAGTCCACATTGATATAAAACAGTAAATGAGCAAACAGATAGAGATGAGAATTTTTTTTCCAACATGAATCCAACCTATAAATGTGGACAGAATAATTGAGTTAGAAAATCACAATTAGGCAATCAGCATTGTAAAATTAATTCAATCAAAAAAAAAAAGCCACTACTGAAGGCAAAAATTTGTAGGTAAAATGGAGATGAAACCAATATTTTACATATTCTTAAAATATCTCTTCGCAAAATATTTATTGATAACAAAAAAACCACAAGAGTAATGGGGCTTATAAGGATCACTAACTAATAGGAGACAATAAAAATAACATGATATTGGTTATATAATAGGAAAAAAGAGCTTAACACAATAAAATTAAACTAAGAGACATTTTACAAAATAACTTGGCTATCGGCTTTTAAAATATCAAGTTTATGAAAACCTAGGGAATATAAGGAATTATTCCTGTTTGAAAGACAGTAGAAAGAAATAACTTGGTATAACATTATCCTATACTGGATTTTTTTTCTATAGGGGACATTACCAGGACAACTCGTTTTTTTTGTTTTTTTTTTTAAAATAAGATCTCTGAGTGAAGTATATATTGGAGTTGCCTGTGCTGTTCTTGAAACATTTTATGAGTTTAAAACAGTTTAATTTTTTTAACAGAGAAACATTTTGAAAAAGACTATTGCAGAATGTAGCACTACTACCATCAAAGGCAACAAGAAGACACATCCAGATATTACCCAAGTGTATATATTTATTTGATTGTGGTTATACCCAGAACACTGATACTGAAACCTGCATATGTTTCAGGTGTAAAATAGTATTACCCAGAAGCTGTAACCTCAGCATAGAGACAACATTCATAATTAAATAGAATAAAAATTACTTATTAGCTATTCATGTCCAATTCTGCTAAAGCTTTTACTCCATATACCACTATAAATCTAATGAAGTGTTGGTAATTGTCCGTTTTCACTTATTAACAGAATATATTTTAATGATACCAAATTATGCACTGTGAACTTTTACAGAGAAAATTCAGAAAATGTGATTGCCTAAGCAGTACCTGGAGAGAACCAATGGTGGCCCCATTCATATGTGTCCAGAACATCAAGGTACATTTTGGTCCCGTGAGTGAAATTATAGGGGTGAGAATGTCAGCTGTGTCACCAAATTTCCCATTAGAACTGTCAGCATACAGGTACCAGCCATCTGTGGTATTTCTGGAAAAGGAATTTGTCATATTATAAAAAGAATGAGAGGCCAGGCGCGGTGGCTCACGCCTGTAATCCCAGCAATTTGTGAGGCTGAGGCAGGTGGATCACCTGCGGTCAGGAGTTCGAGATCAGCCTGGCCAACATGATGAAACACCGTCTCTACTAAAAATAAGAAAAAATAAGCTGGCAGTGGTGGCGTGTGCCTGTAATCCCAGCTACTCAGGAGGCTGAGGCAGGAGAATCGCTTGAACCCAGGAGGTGCAGGTTGCAGTGAGCCGAGATCGCGTCATTGCACTCTTGTCTGGGCAACTAGAGTGAAACTCTGTCTCAAAAAGAAGAAGAAGAATATTGTGAAACATAGTACAGTTTGTCACTAACCATATTTTATTGCTTCATATTTTTTCCTAAAAGTATAATGTGTTACATAGCTTAATTATGGTCCATTATCTTCATCAGAAATAATACTTCTGCCACTTTGATTTTGAACCCATAGTCCTTGCAATGATATCAATTGGTACAATGTGTATAAAATTATGACAAAGACTGAAACTACCAAATCTGTAATAACTTGGTTGATATTTTTACAATAATACCACTAATACCCTAATCAGCTTTTTAGAGCTCATTTTAATGTGAGTAAAATGAGGCCCTTAAGCACTGATTGCCTTTAGAAGAAACATAAAAGGAAGGGAAAAACATGAATAAGTAGGGGATGAAAAACAGGAAACTGGTCTGAGCTTCAACTTATCAGTCTCAAAGGGTTTCCATTCAAATTTACTCTCTCTATATTGATTTAGCTCAGTTTCACTCCAACACATTTTAGTAACCTTGAATATAATTTTAAAGAATATCCTTTCTTTCCTAGGCCTAAATTAAAAAGGAAAAATAATGATGGAAACAATTAAATATGAATTTTTTTTGCCATAAAAGAAAGAATTTATGACCCTACTTGGACAATTAATCCAAAAAAGAGAATAAAACATTAAAGTCATTCTAGGTTATATACAGCTTTTTGAAGCATAAAGAAGTGATCTGCACAGTTTGGGTATTCTGGCACTCTGTTTCGGATTAACTTGATTTCTTGCCACTTTCTAAATTAAATATAGATGCTAGAAACTACAGAGTTTAAATTTGCTTCTTATTAAAGCTATTTTATTTTGAAATTTTTTATCATTTTGGGGGAATTATGAAGAGCAAACACATGGAAAGAGAGGTGGAAGTAGTCATTCAGTCACCATGTATTGACTGAGTGCTCAGTTTTGCAGGTCTTGCCAGTGGCTGTACAAGTTTCTAGGAATATAATTGTCTGCAAAAGACACAGCAGGGTTTGGCCTCAGGCCTCCTCATTTACTAGGTGGCCAATTTAGGGCAGATTATTTAACTTCTCTAAACACCTTAGTTTCTTCATTTCAGAAAATGAGACAGTTCCATGTATGGTGTTAATAAGAATCATAAATAAAATATATGGAATATCTAACACAGTACCTGGCCCATTTACATATTTTAAAAATGGTAGTTGTAATTTGTGGTTATATATGTATCATTCACTCTTCCTAATGAAATAAGTAGTGTCATGCAAACCACAGAGTTATGTTAATTTTTAAGAGGCAGAATTATCATTTATATTTGTCTGAATTATGTCTCAGTGAAAAAGCATTTCCGGCTTTCTCATATATCATACGCTAAATATCCCAGTATAACAGGGATACCCAGAACAAAGATGTATATACTTATACATCCAGATACATAGAAGTAACAGTCAAGAAACAATTGCATGCACATATCTATATGTATATGATTTATTTAACCTGTAAATCTTTCTTTAAGCAAATGTCACTATTATTATAATTTTATTATACTTCATTGAAAATTATTTCAATGTGCTACATCTAACTGTCCACCAGGAAATTGAATTCTACTTATGAGATGTAGTTTGAATTGTCCATTCCTCTCCAATTTTAATGCTACCACCTCATCAAATTTTTACTACCTTTTGCTTAGAATAATAAATCTCCTCATTGGTCTCTCACATCTACCGTTGATTCACGCTATTCATTCTTCACACATCACTTACAATAATTTTTTTTAATGGAGATTGGATTAAATCATGTCCCCCAATCCACTTCTTAAAACCTGCTAAAGTCTTTTTAATTGACATAGGATACCAGGAAGTGGGAGCAAAAAGGAAAAACGTGAAGTTGACTAATGGGTGCAAACATACAGTTTAATCGAAGAAAAAGATCTAGTGTTTGATAAATCAGTAGGGAGACTATAGTTTACAATAATCTACTGTACACTTCAAAGTGGCTAGAAGGGAATAATTCAGATGTTTCTAACAAAAGGAAAAGGCAAATATTTAAGGTGATGTATATCCCAGGTATGCTGATTTGATCTTTATGATTTGGTTGAATATATTAAATTATCACATGTACTCTGGAGCTATGTACATCTATCATGCATCAATTAAAACATAGTTTTGAAATAATTAAAAATATATATTTAATATGCCTTACAAATCTCTACATTACATATCTCTGTCTCCCAGTAGGAATGGGAGTTGGGAAGAGATGATTCCCATCATCCTTCCTGAGCCAATACAATCTGACTCCAGTACAACACTGCATGGGTGAATTATCAAACAAATTGATTTAAACATTAAATGAAATCCCACCACATTCCCAATAGACTTTATTTTTCAGAAATTGGAAAACTAATGTTAATGAAATACAAGGAGACAGTAATAGCCAATTTTATCATGAGAAGAAAAGAGGTGCAGGATTTAATCAGACATCAAGACTCCTTCAGGACACAGGTATGGGCAAAGATTTCATGACAAGAACACCAAAAGCAATTGCAACTAAAGCCAAAATAGACAAATGGGATCTAATTAAACTAAAGAGCTTCTGCTCAGCAAAAGAAACTATCAGAGTGAACAGGCAACCTACAGAATGGGAGAAAAGTTTTGCAATATACCCATCTGACAAAGTTCTAATATCCAGAAGCTACAAGGAACTTACAGAAATTTATAACAAAAAAAAAAACCCCTCAAAAAGTGGGCGAAGGATATGAACAGACACTTCTCAAAAGAAGACATTTATGTGGCCAACAAACATGAAAAAAAGCTCATCATCATAGGTCGTTAGAGAGATGCAAATCAAAACCACAGTGAGATACCATCTCATGCCAGTTAAAATGGCAATAATTAAAACAACAGGAAATAACAGATGCTGGAGAGGATGTGGAGAAATAGGAACACTTTTACATTGTTGGTGGGAGTGCAAATTAGTTCAACCATTGTAGAAGACAGTGTGGCAATTCCTCAAGGATCTGAATCAGAAATACCATTTGACCCAGCAATCCAATTACTGAGTATTTACCCAAAGGAATATAAATCATTCTACTATAAAGACATATGCACATGTATGTTTATTGCAGCACTATTTACAATAGCAAAGATTTGGAACCAATCCAAATTCCCATCAATGATAGATTGGATAAAGAAAATTTGGCGCATATACACCGTGGAATACTGTGCAGCCATAAAAAAGAATGAGTTCATGTCCTTTGCAGGGACATGGATGAAGCTGGAAACCATCATCCTCAGCAAAGTAACACAGGAACAGAAAACCAAACACTGCACGTTCTCCCTCATAAGTGGGGCTGAACAATGAGAACACATGGACACAGGAAGGGGAACATCGCACACCGGGGCCTGTGGGGGAGTAGGGGTAAAGGGAGGGAGATCATGCATGCAGGGCTTAAAACCTAGATGATGGGTTGATGGGTGCAGCTAACCACCATGGCACATGTATACCTATGTAACAAACCTGCACATTCAGCACATACATCCCAGAACCTAAAGTAAAATTTGAAAAAAAAAAAAAGCAGTTTTATAAAACTCAGGTTAGCAGTTTACAAATTCAATTTCATATGTGGCTACGAAAGAAAATAACTTTAAAAATTAAGATTTTTTGTCTACAAATGCATTAAATGTTTTAAATGCAAAAAATGCGGGGGGGAGGAGCCAAGATGGCCGAATAGGAACAGCTCCGGTCTACGGCTCCCAGCGCGAGCGACGCAGAAGACGGGTGATTTCTGCATTTCCATCTGAGGTACCGTGTTCATCTCACTAGGGAGTGCCAGACAGTGGGCGCAGGTCAGTGGGTGAGTGCACCGTGCGCCAGCCGAAGCAGGGGCGAGGCATTGCCTCACTCGGGAAGCGCAAGGGGTCAGGGAGTTCCCCTTCCAGGGGTGACAGACTGTACCTGGAAAATCGGGCCACTCCCACCCGAATACTGTGCTTTTCCGACGGGCTTAGGAAACGGTGCCCCAGGAGAGTATAGCCCGCACCTGGCTCAGAGGGTCCTACGCCCACGGAGTCTCGCTGATTGCTAGCACAGCAGTCTGAGATCAAACAGCAAGTCGGCAGCGAGGCTGGGGGAGGGGCGCCCGCCATTGCCCAGGCTCGCTTAGGTAAACAAAGCAGCCTGGAAGCTTGAACTGGGTGGAGCCCACCACAGCTCAAGGAGGCCTGCCTGCCTCTGTAGGCTCCACCTCTGGGGGCAGGACACAGACAAACAAAAAGACAGCAGTAACCTCTGCAGACTTAAATGTCCCTGTCTGACAGCTTTGAGGAGAGCAGTGGTTCTCCCAGCACGCAGCTGGAGATCTGAGAACGGGCTGACTGCCTCCTCAAGTGGGTCCCTGACCCCGACCCCCGAGCAGCCTAACTGGGAGGCACCCCCCAGCAGGGGCAGACTGACACCTCACACGGCCGGCCAGGTACTCCAACAGACCTGCAGCTGAGGGTTCTGTCTGTTAGAAGGAAAGCTAACAGAAAGGACATCCACACCAAAAACCCATCTGTACATCACCATCATCAAAGACCAAAAGTAGATAAAACCACAAAGATGGGGAAAAAACAGAGCAGAAAAACTGGAAACTCTAAAAACCAGAGTACCTCTCCTCCTCCAAAGGAACGCAGTTCCTCACCAGCAACGGAACAAAGCTGGACGGAGAATGACTTTGACGAGCTGAGAGAAGAAGGCTTCAGACGATCAAATTACTCCGAGCTACGGGAGGATATTCAAACCAAAGGCAAAGAAGTTGAAAACTTTGAAAAAAATTTAGAAGAATGTATAACTAGAATAACCAATACAGAGAAGTGCTTAAAGGAGCTGATGGAGCTGAAAACCAAGGCTCGAGAACTACGTGAAGAATGCAGAAGCCTCAGGAGCCGATGTGATCAAATGGAAGAAAGGGTATCAGCCCTGGAAGATGAAATGAATGAAATGAAGCGAGAAGGGAAGTTTAGAGAAAAAAGAATAAAAAGAAACGAGCAAAGCCTCCAAGAAATGTGGGACTATGTGAAAAGACCAAATCTACGTCTGATTGGTGTACCTGAAAGTGACGGGGAGAATGGAAACAAGTTGGAAAACACTCTGCAGGATATTATCCAGGAGAACTTCCCCAATCTAGCAAGGCAGGCCAACATTCAGATTCAGGAAATACAGAGAACGCCACAAAGATACTCCTCGAGAAGAGCAACTCCAAGACACATAATTGTCAGATTCACCAAAGTTGAAATGAAGGAAAAAATGTTAAGGGCAGCCAGAGAGAAAGGTCGGGTTACCATCAAAGGGAAGCCCATCAGACTAACAGCGGATCTCTCGGCAGAAACCCTACAAGCCAGAAGAGAGTGGGGGCCAATATTCAACATTCTTAAAGAAAAGAATTTTCAACCCAGAATTTCATATCCTGCCAAACTAAGCTTCATAAGTGAAGGAGAAATAAAATACTTTACAGACAAGCAAATGCTGAGAGATTTTGTCACCACCAGGCCTGCCCTAAAAGAGCTCCTGAAGGAAGCGCTAAACATGGAAAGGCACAACCGGTACCAGCCACTGCAAAATCATACCGAAATGTAAAGAACATCGAGACTAGGAAGAGACTGCATCAACTAACGAGCAAAATATCCAGCTAACATCATAATGACAGGATCAAATTCACACATAACAATATTAACTTTAAATGTAAATGGACTAAATGCTCCAATTAAAAGACACAGACTGGCAAACTGGATAAAGACTCAAGACCCATCGGTGTGCTGTATTCAGGAAACCCATCTCACGTGCAGAGACACACATAGGCTCAAAATAAAAGGATGGAGGAAGATCTACCAAGCAAATGGAAAACAAAAAAAGGCAGGGGTTGCAATCCTAGTCTCTGATAAAACAGACTTTAAACCAACAAAGATCAAAAGAGACAAAGAAGGCCATTACATAATGGTAAAGGGATTAATTCAACAAGAAGAGCTAACTATCCTAAATATATATGCACCCAATACAGGAGCACCCAGATTCATAAAGCAAGTCCTGAGTGACCTACAAAGAGACTTAGACTCCCACACATTAATAATGGGAGACTTTAACACCCCACTATCAACATTAGACAGATCAACGAGACAGAAAGTCAACAAGGATACCCAGGAATTGAACTCAGCTCTGCACCAAGCGGACCTAATAGACATCTACAGAACTCTCCACCCCAAATCAACAGAATATACATTTTTTTCAGCACCACACCTCACCTATTCCAAAACTGACCATATACTTGGAAGTAAAGCTCTCCTCAATAAATGTAAAAGAACAGAAATTGTAACAAACTGTCTCTCAGATCACAGTGCAATCAAGCTAGAACTCAGGATTAAGAATCTCACTCAAAACCGCTCAACTACATGGAAACTGAACAACCTGCTCCTGAATGACTACTGGGTACATAACGAAATGAAGGCAGAAATAAAGATGTTCTTTGAAACCAACGAGAACCAAGACACAACATACCAGAATCTCTGGGATGCATTCAAAGCAGTGTGTAGAGGGAAATTTATAGCACTAAATGCCCACAAGAGAAAGCAGGAAACATCCAAAATTGACACCCTAACATCACAATTAAAAGAACTAGAAAAGCAAGAGCAAACACATTCAAAAGCTAGCAGAAGGCAAGAAATAACTAAAATCAGAGCAGAACTGAAGGAAATAGAGACACAAAAAACCCTTCAAAAAATCAATGAATCCAGGAGCTGGTTTTTTGAAAGGATCAACAAAATTGATAGACCGCTAGCAAGATTAATAAAGAAAAAAAGAGAGAAGAATCAAATAGATGCAATAAAAAATGATAAAGGGGATATCACCACCGATCCCACAGAAATACAAACTACCATCAGAGAATATTACAAACACCTCTATGCAAATAAACTAGAAAATCTAGAAGAAATGGATAAATTCCTCAACACATACACCCTCCCAAGATTAAACCAGGAAGAAGTTGAATCTCTGAATAGACCAATAACAGGAGCTGAAATTGTGGCAATAATCAATAGCTTACCAACCAAAAAAAGTCCAGGTCCAGATGGATTCACAGCCGAATTCTACCAGAGGTACAAGGAGGAGCTGGTACCATTCCTTCTGAAACTATTCCAATCAATAGAAAAAGAGGGAAGCCTCCCTAACTCATTTTATGAGGCCAGCATCATCCTGATACCAAAGCCTGGCAGAGACACAACAAAAAAAGAGAATTTTAGACCAATATCCTTGATGAACATTGATGCAAAAATCCTCAATAAAATACTGGCAAACAGAATCCAGCAGCACATCAAAAAGCTTATCCACCACGATCAAGTGGGCTTCATCCCTGGGATGCAAGGCTGGTTCAATATACGCAAATCAATAAATGTAATCCAGCATATAAACAGAACGAAAGACAAAAACCACATGATTATCTCAATAGATGCAGAAAAGGCCTTTGACAAAATTCAACAACCCTTCATGCTAAAAACTCTCAATAAATTAGGAATTGATGGGACGTATCTCAAAATAATAAGAGCTATTTATGACAAACCCACAGCCAATATCATACTGAATGGGCAAAAACTGGAAGCATTCCCTTTGAAAACTGGCACAAGACAGGGATGCCCTCTCTCACCACTTCTATTCAACATAGTGTTGGAAGTTCTGGCCAGGGCAATTAGGCAGGAGAAGGAAATCAAGGGTATTCAATTAGGAAAAGAGGAAGTCAAATTGTCCCTGTTTGCAGATGACATGATTGTATATCTAGAAAACCCCATTGTCTCAGCCCAAAATCTCCTTAAGCTGATAAGCAACTTCAGCAAAGTCTCAGGATACAAAATCAATGTGCAAAAATCACAAGCATTCTTATACATCAATAACAGACAAACAGAGAGCCAAATCATGAGTGAACTCCCATTCACAATTGCTTCAAAGAGAATAAAATACCTAGGAATCCAACTTACAAGGGATGTGAAAGACCTCTTCAAGGAGAACTACAAACCACTGCTCAAGGAAATAAAAGAGGATACAAACAAATGGAAGAACATTCCATGCTCATGGGTAGGAAGAATCAATATCATGAAAATGGCCATCCTTCCCAAGGTAATTTACAGATTCAATGCCATCCCCATCAAGCTACCAATGACTTTCTTCACAGAACTGGAAAAAACTACTTTAAAGTTCATATGGAACCAAAAAAGAGCCCGCATCGCCAAGTCAATCCTAAGCCAAAAGAACAAAGCTGGAGGCATCACACTACCTGACTTCAAACTATACTACAAGGCTACAGTAACCAAAACAGCATGGTACTGGTACCAAAACAGAGATATAGATCAATGGAACAGAACAGAGCCATCAGAAATAATGCCACATATCTACAAGTATCTGATCTTTGACAAACCTGACAAAAACAAGAAATGGGGAAAGGATTCCCTATTTAATAAATGGTGCTGGGAAAACTGGCTAGCCATATGTAGAAAGCTGAAACTGGATCCCTTCCTTACACCTTATACAAAAATCAATTCAAGATGGATTAAAGACTTAAACGTTAGACCTGAAACCATAAAAACCCTAGAAGAAAACCTAGGCATTACCATTCAGGACATAGGCATGGGCAAGGACTTCATGTCTAAAACACCAAAAGCAATGGCAACAAAAGCCAAAATTGACAAATGGGATCTAATTAAACTAAAGAGCTTCTGCACAGCAAAAGAAACTACCATCAGAGTGAACAGGCAACCTACAAAATGGGAGAAAATTTTTGCAACCTACTCATCTGACAAAGGGCTAATATCCAGAATCTACAATGAACTCCAACAAATTTACAAGAAAAAAACAAACAACCCCATCAAAAAGTGGGCAAAGGACATGAACAGACACTTCTCAAAAGAAGACATTTATGCAGCCAAAAAACACATGAAAAAATGCTCCTCATCACTGGCCATCAGAGAAATGCAAATCAAAACCACAATGAGATACCATCTCACACCAGTTAGAATGGCAATCATTAAAAAGTCAGGAAACAACAGGTGCTGGAGAGGATGTGGAGAAATAGGAACACTTTTACACTGTTGGTGGGACTGTAAACTAGTTCAACCCTTGTGGAAGTCAGTGTGGCGATTCCTCAGGGATCTAGAACTAGAAATTCCATTCGACCCAGCCATCCCATTACTGGGTATATACCCAAAGGACTATAAATCATGCTGCTATAAAGACACATGCACACGTATGTTTATTGCGGCATTATTCACAATAGCAAAGACTTGGAACCAACCCAAATGTCCAACAATGATAGACTGGATTAAGAAAATGTGGCACATATACACCATGGAATACTATGCAGCCATAAAAAATGATGAGTTCACGTCCTTTGTAGGGACATGGATGAAATTGGAAATCATCATTCTCAGTAAACTATCGCAAGAACAAAAAACCAAACACCGCATATTCTCACTCATAGGTGGGAATTGAACAATGAGAACACATGGACACAGGAAGGGGAACATCACACTCTGGGGACTGTTGTGGGGTGGGGGGAGGGGGGAGGGATAGCATTGGGAGATATACCTAATGCTAGATGACGAGTTGGTGGGTGCAGCGCACCAGTATGGCACATGTATACATATGTAACTTACCTGCACATTGCGCACATGTACCATAAAACCTAAAGTATAATAATAATAATAATAATAATAATAAAAGAAAAAAAAAAATAACAAAGAGGTACAGAACTTGTACACTGAAAACTACAAAGCATTGCCAAATTACATTAAAGAAGACCTAAATAAATGGAAAAAAATAAAAAAATAAAAAAAAATAAAAAAAAAATAAATGCAAAAAATGCTTTAAGTTTAAAAAAAAAAGACTCATAAAGGTATAGTTATTAGGTGCTATGGTGTGAACATTTATGTTCCCCCCAAATTCACATGTTGAACTCCTAAATACAAAGGTGATCATCTTAGTATGCAGGGCCTTTGGGGAGTCGATTAAGTGACCTTAATGAGATTAATGCTCTTACAAAAGAGACCCCAGAGAGCTAGCAAGTCCCTTCTACCACGTGAGGAAACAGCAAGCAGGCGCCATCCACGAAGGAGGAAATAGGCTCTCACCAGATACCAAGTCTGCCAGCACCATGATCCAAGCCTCCAGAACTGTGATAAATAAATGTTTTATTTATAAGTCTCTTTGTTTATGAGATTTTTTGTTATAGCAGCCTGAATGGGCTAAAACATTAAGACAGAGTGGAATTAGAACAAGAACAAACAAACAATCCAGAGAACTATAAGAAATAGTCCTGAAACAGATCCACATGTATTTGGACACCTGATTCATGAAAACTGTGGCTCTTGTGAAGTGGTGATGGAAAGAATAACGTTTTTTATAAATGAACTGAATAAGTTAGTTAGCCATGAGGGGGAAAAATGAACCTTGACTGGTATTTCACAGCATTCGAAAATAACAAATTCCAGGTAGATGATACTTGGAATGAAAGCTTATATAACATAACAATATCTTCATGATGTGGGAATAAGAAAGTTTGTTTTCAACAGTATATAAAAATCACTAACCATAAAGGAAAATATTGAAAAAAAGAGACTGTATTCAAAATAAGGATTTCTGTTTATCATAAAAATCAATCTGATGAAAAGGCCAACCAGTCAATGGGAGAAAACATTTGTATCACGTTAAATGAATATAACATTTATTTATTGCCTTCTTTGTAGCATGCACTACGCCAGATGTTCAACTGTGTGTGTGGTGTGTGTGTGTGTGTGTGTGTGTCTGTGTATGTTATTATATGTACATATTTATTTAACTATATACCTACCAGCTAGAACTGGATAAAATATCCCAAAATGTTGTTATATTTATTGCTTTACTTAGGGACCATAACCATTTTGTTTTCTACACAGGGTCTAGTAGACCTTCAAAATAGGCAAAATAACCAAGTGAATTTAAAATTAATAAAGCACACATGTAATAAAAATATAAGGGTGTGACAGTAATTGTAGACTCAGATGAAATTACACATAAAAAGTTGATCATCGTTTCAGGCTGGGGCAAAAATAAAACGTAAGAAGAGACAGAACAAGGCTAATAGATCTGGAGACCATGGAGAAATTACATGACTAGAGGTCACAGTTCTAGAAATGATAAAAGCATTTGTCACTGGTTCTTCAAATAGAGGTCCCTGTATTAATTTCCCAGAAACTACACAAATAATAAAAAAAAAACCCAAAGGTAACCAAAGTATAATTTCCCCAATCCAACAGAATTCTAGAAAATTCAATCATAAGGACAAATGTAAAATAAACTATGGAAACAATTCTCTAATATTATATATCTCTGAAATACCCCTTTCGCCTGCAGGGAAAAGAAAAAAAAAGGAGATATCTCAGGAGATCAATTTGAAAAATGCAAACAACAAAACTGCACTTGTGTTTTTATCAAACTGTGAACAGTACAATATAGCAATATATCATTTGGTTTCCAGTCTTATAGGTATTAATTGGGGGCACATGATGTATGTATGATTCCTAATGGAAAAATGAAGAATTGCATAAACACCTGCCTATGTCTGCAATGAGATTATTCAAGCATACACCTGCAGAGGAAATCAGCTCCTCTCCTGGAATGAGCACAGCAGTAATGACCACAGCTAACAGTACTGTCACTCATAAAATATCAGCATCCCTCTACCAACCTTCAAATTATCTTTTCTCATACGAAGTGGGAAGTAGGACATTTTATAGAAGCATATCTTTTTCTAATAAAACATATCATAAACCACACAGTAGTAAAGGTTTAAGAAAATCGTGCTTTTTACTTTCAGGTGTTGCAAAAGTAAAGATCCAAGGTGATAATGTACAAGTCACTTTAAAAGTCATTATATAAAAAGAGATCTGATTTACAATCCATGCTATTTTCACAAAAGTTGCCTAGCTCTTACAGGATAATCAGTTTCTAAACTCTTACTATCACACAGATTAAGTAATTAAAACACTAATTGTTTTTTCCTTTGTTGAGAATCTCCTGAGTAGTTACTGTAATTCAATGAGTAGGAAAAAAACACCCATTCATGAGCAAATAAAGATATTTTTCAGTAAGGCCCATCAATCTTTGGGCCTGCACACACACAGTATGAGAGACATATTCTCCAGGATCAGATGGAATCTGTCCTTTGATTCACTGTGCTATCTTAGGCTGTCTTAGCATATCTGACAAGACATAATCCACTAAAAAACCTGTTGTGAACAATACTTCAAGCTGCAGAAAATACACAAAACTTGCTATGGTCTGAATGTTTAGAGTCCATACCCCAAAATTTGTATGTTGAAATCCTACTCTCCAAGGTAATGTTATTAAGGAGTGGGGCCACTGGGAGGTGGTTGGGTTTTTAGGGTAAAACTGTCATGATTGGGATTACTGTCCTTAGAAAAGAGACCCTAGAACTATCTCAGCTTTTCCACCATGGGAAAACACAGCTAGAAGGCTCTATCTACAAACAAGAAAGCTCTCAGCAAATATGGCAGTGCCTTGATCGTAGCCTTATTAGCCTTCAGAACTGTGAGAAATACCTGTTTGTTGTTTATAAGCAACCCAGTTTATAGCATTTAGAAACAGGAGCCCAAATGAACCAAGCCAGTGTTCGATAGTACTAGTATTCTTTAAAAAAATTTTTCTTTTAGTTTTAATTTTTGTGTGTATCTAGTAGGTATGTACATCTTTACGGGGACATGAGATATTTTGGTACAGGCATGCATGCGTAATAATTACATCATGGAAAAATTGGTATCTATCTCCTCAAGCATTTATCCTTTCTGTTACAATCTAATCATATTCCTTTAGTTATTTTAAGGTGCACAATTAAATTATTGACTATAGTCTCCCATTGTGCTATCAAATAGTAAGTCTTAATCATTCTATTTTTTGTACCCATTAACTATCCCCACCTCTGCCTTGCTCCCGTACTACCCTTCTCAGACTCTGATAACCACCCTTCTATTCTGTATCTCCATGAGTTCAATTGTTTTAGGTCCAGATCCCACAAATAGGTGACAGCACTAGACTTCTCATGGTTTCCACAGCATTACCCTGGTATCTGCAGTAGATCATTCCTCGTTGCGCAGAACTGCTCCCCATTCCCACTACCAACCCCATTGTGTGATGATAAAAGTCCCTGATCCACCAACTGCTGGAGTAAGTGGGCTTCATAAACACGCCAGACCAATCAGAGTTCTTGTGTGGAATTTTAGAATGTAAATTACTGAAAAAAAGAACATTCCGTATTGTTTGCCCAGTCTTATTACTGGCTGACTCCCCAGAGTTTGGAAACAGCTGTGGCCAACTCCATAGCTCCACACATGCCCTCTCTACTCTGCTGTGGTATTCCAGAAGAAACCAAGAAAGTCTTGTTTTTGACTTTATTGGTCCTTTCCAAAATACACATCTGATCCTAACATCCTGCATAGAAATGTTCACTACATCTTTACTGACTCAAGGTGAAGTCTTTGAACTAAACTGTATGGCATTGCTCTGGAAGAAAATACACGGTGTTACTAGAACATATATATTTACCTGCAGAGTAAGTGTCCTTAGGAAATTACATAAATTTACTAAGGAGTTTCCTTAGGAAATTACATAAATTTACTAAGGCGTTTCCTTAGGAAATTGCAAAAATTTTACTAAGGAGTTTAATAGTACCAATATAAAGGAGGCACAGAGAAATAAAAGTGCATGATTTATTTAAGTAAAGGCATGAACCCGTGAAATGGGTATATCCGGACGTCTGAGTAAATTCATAGGTATATGAATTTATACTAAAATAGTATAGTAGTATACTGTTATACTAAATTCGATGAATTTAGTATAACAGTATACTACTATACTATTTTAGTAAAATTGTACTATTTTAGTAAAATAATATAACTATTTATAAGTAAACATTATAAATAATAAAATAATTTAAAAATTTCAGCTAATATGGACTGTGTGCCTAGTAAATTATATGAATTACATAATACATTCATATTATATACATATATCATATATTATATATCAGATATATATTATATAACATAATATGCAACATATAATTAAATATGTATTATAATTATTATATATAATATATAACTATAATCATATAAATTATATTTATATATTTATATAAATTATATTCATATATTTATATAAATTATATAAATTTACTAAGCACACAGTCCAGATCAGCTGGAATTATTTTTGCATAGCAAGGTTTTCTTGATAAAGTGAATTAATTTGCATTCTATGAAAGCTCTTTATCTGGTCATACATAACACTTATAACTAACGATCAACAGACCGGTACTTCACATTGCACTGGTCTACAACTGGGGTCAGAAATTTCTTTGGTAAAGATCCAGATAGAAAATATTTCAGACGTTGAAGGCCATGTGGTCTCTGTTATGACTATTCAACTCTGCCTTTGTAGTACGAAAGCAGCCATGGATACTACTTAAAAGAGTGGTATGGCCATGCTCCAATAAAACCATATTTACAAAAACAGGCCTCAGAGTGGATTTTGCTTACAGGCTATAGTTTGCTCACTGCTGTTATACAGATAAAGACTCAACCTGTTAGGCTCTGAGGAATAACCTTCTATTCCAATTTCTACCTTCAAATTTACAGAAGAATTTATTCGGACACCCAGATATGCCCATTTCATGGATTCATGCAATTACTTAAATACATCATGCCTTTTCATTTCTCTGTGCCTCCTTTATGTTGGTCTTTCTTCTGGGCACACTTATAACTTCGGCTATTGGTCCTCCTTCCATAATACTTACTAATCTTCCACAGTATGTTTCAAATGCTCCCTCATTTTCAAGCCTTTTTAGATTCCTAGACTCAAGTTTCTAAACTCAAGATTTCTTGATTCACCTAAGAATTCTACAGCAACTTCTATGTAATTTTTTCAATGCATTCAACATTATAGATATCAATTCATTGACTACATAGTTGTATGCCCAGTAAGTTATAAGTTATACATACCAATGCACACATTTTTAACTTCTAGAATATCTAGAATATCTTGAAAAGTAGCTTGAACTCACGTGGCACTCAATAAATATTTGCTGAATCTGTCGCTAAATAAAACTGACAGAGGATTGTTGCTTTTCTATATGAAATTCTCCTTTATGAAGTAAGGCATCTTGATTTTGAAAATACACTTACAATTTTAGAAGAGTGATTTTAGATTTCTCTTTCCTAGTCTCGTGAAATAAAAATGATGTAACGACAACATTTGTTGAAATGTTACATAACCACCTAGGGCTTAACCAACCAAAAAATTCAATAACAAAGGTATCAGAGCCAACTATTCTAATTAGGGGCAACCACAGTTCCTGTTTCAATATTGTATGACATTCACTGGAGAATAACACTTTATTGGGAAAGCATAAACACATGAATAAAAAAGTCTAAGAAATTACATGATGTAATGTATTTTTATTTAAGACCTAATTTCAAATAGGACTTTAAGAGTCTCACTAAATAAATATTAGACTTTATAAAACATTTTAATTGATTCATAATAGACATACATAGTTTGAGGTATGTGTGATCATTTAATACCTTCATATAATTTGTAAAGATAAAATTGGGGTACTTGGGATATCAATCACCTTAAATTTTTGTCTTTCCTTCATACTAGAAACATTCAAATTATTCCATTCTAGCTATTTTGGGGAAAAAAGTCTCACTAAAGTAAATATAATCTTTGTAAATTAGATTTTAGGCCAAAAACATTCACATCTGAGATGTACGAAAATTTTAAATTACAGATTTTAGATCAGTCTTTAAGTTAGGAGGCTTTTAAGTTAGTACTAATATTCTATTGTTTAATATTTTCAATAAATCTGAGAAGTAAGGATTATAATCATGACTATTTCCTAGAAGAGATAACTAAAATTAAATAATCTGACAGTGGTAATTTGCATGGTGAGTGCTGAAGCCAGGATTTGAGACAGATTGATGTGCAAATGTTGTAGACTCTAAACCACATGTTCTCTTAGTGTAGCACCTGATTTGGCAACATCAGCATCACCAGGTTGCTTGTTAAAATGCCAGTTCTTGGGACCTATCTTACACCTACTGAATCAGGAACTCTGCAGTGAGGGTTCAGTAATCTAACAAAATCTCTAGTTTATTTTGGTGCATACTAAATTCTTGACCTCTTGGAAGATGTTCTGTTTTTACAATGGTCACTGTGGCCTTCCTTTTCGGCCATTGATCCTTTCCCTGCCCTTCATTTCTACTCATGTCTAACACCAATTCACCTACAGTAGCATTTCCCAGATTCTTCTGAAAGGAAATTTAAAATCTAATTTCATCTAAATGTCATCTACATTTCATCTAATGTCATCTAAAATCAGCATACAGCCTACTAGTCTATAGGAGGAAACCAGCGTAGAAGTAGTTGATGGGGTGGTAGGCATGCCAGATGTAAATGATGATCACCATTTTGCAAATGAGTCAAAGTTTTCCAGTCTCATTCTTACCCCCTTCAATATTATCAGGGTCTGAAAAAAACTGGAAAAGTATCTTATGTTTAAAATTTAAGTGGTTCCTATATATGTGTATTCACATATTGAAACACTTTTCTAGATGTTAAAGACTATGATGCCTTCAAATTTTAAACCCTTATACCTCTGTGCCATTATACATATACACTAACTCACACACACACACACACACACACACACATACACACACACACATATATATATATATATTCCTCTGTGCCCTGTACTGAACCAGAGGTTAATTAATAGAGCACAAGTAATAGCTTTAAGGCCTAAAACTATCCACTGTAATGTGTTATACAGAGAAAGCTGATCCTTGGATATAAACATTCAATGGAAGAACAGATAAGTTTATTCTAGTTCTTAACCTCCTCACAGTCACATTTACATGAGGGAATTCACGTGATGCCATTTCTTTCCTGTGTTTTGCCACCAGAGTTCAGTTTCAGTATTTTAATGTGTGGTATATGTACTTTGTTAAGATGATCATGAATTATCATTCTTTGACCTTTACATTGCCCTACAGCTTTGCTCATCAGCAACTGCCTTTATCGGTTATTTATAGCATCATGGCCCATGATAGAAAGGCCAATCTAAATTCTGAATATATAAAAGATGCAGATCATGCTGGAAGTATTTCAGAAGGCAAACAAATATCACCACAGTGTTTTGTGGCCTATCCCTGTTTTTATAATAACATGAGTACAAAATGTCACAACTGGAATTTATTCTAAGGCAATGCTAGCAGTGAGATGGAAATTTTACAAGCTTTAACAGTTTAAATACTGTTGAAAGGAAACTTTTCTTTGATTTGAACATGAAGAGTGAATGGGTCTAATCCAAATGAGTCAAATTCAGGATAATTTAAGAGCATATTTTCCCATTTCATAAAAATATATCATTGCATTTCATTTTTACCCTGAGCTTTGAAACGATGTTGATTATATTGACAGAAATATAGATTGTACATAATTTACATATTTTAGGATTTTATTGATAAAAATATTAAATTCTTGAACTTAATGACTTCATTTTAAAAAATATATTAATAAAGTAAAAAATATTTACTTTTAAAAATCTTTATTTTCTCATTAAGTCACTAGAATGCTTTCAGTTCATCACATCCTAGCAAATGTTTAGTTAGAAAATTTTGTATTTAATTTAAAAGGGAATAAAAGGTAATCACTAGTAGGAAATTTAGATATTTACTTTAAAGTAGATATGAGAAAATGTAATTTTAAACCTAGGAATTTCCCCAAATTCTAGCTGAAGACATTTTTCTGTGTCTTTCATCTTTTCTTAGAAGAAACTTCCTACATACTCATGAAAAATATAACCAATGTTAATAAAAGTAACATATCTGTGCATGAGTTAAGAATGTAACTTATAAGGGAATAATCCACAGAAGTATTAAAACTATATCTAAGCATCTTAGAAAAGAGAACTAATTTTATCTGAAAGATGTTATTATTGTTACTGTATCTCTTTTGCCGTTGTCTTCAGCTTCTCCTTAATATAAATGAACTATTCTCTTTTGTCCAAATACTATGTGTTTCAACTTTCTCTTTTTATCATTCAAGGTATCCTTCTCTTCTCATGGCCTAATCTGAGACCAGCACTAAGATAGATGTTGACTAAAAAGTAAATTAGTCAGTGTCGTTTCCCTTGAGATGCTTACAGACTCATGAGGGAGTTAAGTGAATTAATACTGATGGTGTTCTGGGACATGCACTGTAATACAGATAATACCCAGAGAAGGGACTGTGGGATCAGACTAGAGACAGCCATCAAGGAAAGTTGATCTTGAACTCAGTTTGGAAAGATGATTACGAGATCGTTTAATGAAGGCACAGTGGCACAAAATAGAGGCATACTGGAAGAACAGATGGATTAATTGCACGGATGGGAGAAGTAGGCTGCTGACTGAATCAAAAATAAGAAGCCTGGGCCACACAATGAAAGATCTTAAGACCAAATTTAGGAGATGAAGAACAGCCATTTGGATGTCTTCTGGTTTTCTTAAACTAAAGAATTCAAAACTAAGATGTATTATCTCCTGTGTTTACAGAACATTCCTAATTGGACTTCTGACAATCCAGGTTTGCAAGTTTAAAGCTAATGGTCCTCTTTATCTAGCTGCTTTTTGTTTTTCAACATGCATTTCCAATTAATCATCATACTGTATTGCCTTTACATCATGAATGTATCACAATTCAGTGTTTAAATGTAGTTATCCCTTCAATTGTCCTTTCTAACACTGCTCCTTATTCATCACTTACTCAGAAGATTTCAACAATGAAGCGACTCTCATGCATAAAATGATGTCCTACTCAAATCAGTCTCTGTTACCAATAACGTCAGTAAAAAAGCAAATCTAAGGACATCCTTCCCTTCATTTCCTATCTCTTTTATGACTCTACTGTTTGCAAAATAGTCCCAACTGGGAGGACCTTTACGCAGTAAAGGTTCCATTAGCCTTCTGACCTTGAATTAGATTTGGCCTGTGCGAGACACTGGCAAGAGATTGGAAAGTGAGAGGAAAGAGTTCACAGTATTTATTTCCACAACTCCAATCCCTTTCCTCCCTGCCTCACTGTGGGAGCTGGTCTCTTTTAAAGCCTTTTCTTTTGGATGGGGCAGTCTGGTCTCCTTCCCTTGCCCCTTCGGATTTAGGTGTTGCTGGTCTTTCAGTGCAGCACTCAATCCTTTGTAGTCTTTGCAGTAAAGTCTCTGATTAAATTCTTTGTGCCAACTGTTTGCTGCCTGGGCCCTAACTAATATAGCCCCCATCCTATCCTTTACCTATCTCATTTTTCCCCATGGAGCCTACCATTCTGTCACAGGTTACTTAACACCACTGTACAGATAACCTAGGACTCTTCATTGATCCCTGTTTTTGCAAAATCTGTCAACTCTTTTTAGAATACTTTTAACCAACTAGTTCATGCCATACATTTCTCAGTATTAAACACCAACACCACCTTTTCACCTGTTCTCTCTACTTATTTTCAATCTGTCTTTGACTATCTCACCTAAGCAAATACTTTTTTATCATTTCCCCCAGCACCTGGAATAGTGCCTGTTCAACACAGTACCTTTTAACAATAGTGGCCCATAACACTACTATAGATATACTGTAAAGGACCCTATATATAATAAATTTCAGTTACAGAGGTATAAATATGGTCTGGTAAATAGATATATTTTGGTAAAAATTCCCTCCCATCTTTTATAAAAATGAAGTAAGCAGAGAAAAAAGAGATATTATAAATTCTTAAATATTGGTGAGTGTTGTTATTTAAAGACTCTAAATAAAAGGTAAAGGCACCACACTGAAGGAGGCCAAGTTTCTACTCTGGTTACCATCTCTTCACTAAAAAAAATTATGCTCCATGAATCACCTCTGTGAGAATCAATCTCCACTGAATTCAACAGGCAAGCAAAAAAACAAAAGACATTCTGGTTCATTTAACAATGATAGAACAATGTTAAATTTAGATTTATGGTAATAGAACAAATCTTAAATCCTGTAATTTCCAATGCATTTGTCTGTCTTAATCCTGATTTGCAATACAAGCCCAAAACCCAGATTATAAAATATAGCTTCATTTTTGAAAAATCTAAAACAGAAACATACTCAATATTAGTCTCTCATACTACCTTCTCAGTTCAGCTGTCTTTGATTTATGACATTCTTAGTACAAAATAATTGTTTTAAAGATTAAATTGCATTTCTTTCTCTGAATTTGGAAATTTACATTAGGTAAGCTCTTTTGTTCCAAACACTGGACTAAAGCCCGAAGGGCCTGAGATAGGAAAGACACACTTTCTCCCTAATGGGCTCACAACGTAATAGGAGAAATGTGTTCTTAAGCCAGTAATTACAGTAGGACAAGTACGGCCTACTGTATAGTATAATGTCTGACTCTGTAACGTCATGCTAAACTCTACCTGGGGATAAGATATGGTGGCATCTCAAATCAGTATAAAATAGATAATTACAATATCTTTTTAGAAGAAGAACCAAACAGCCTGCAGAAACTATTATCTGGACTAGACTAAGCTTAAGACTCCCACTAGGCCAAGTTTATCCTCCTCACTCTGTCCACTTCTGCTAATCATTCCCTAGTCTATTACTTCTTTTTCTATTTCTGGATATAAAGAAAGTCCTAGTATTTTACATCACTATAGAATGAGTATAGATAACAATAATATACTCTATAGTTTACATAGGAGGAGGATATTGAATTTTCCCAACTCAAAGCCGTGATAAATGCTTGAGATGATGAATATGCTAATTACCCTGTTCTGATCATTACACATCATATAAAATCAAAACAATTGAATGCATAGACATAGAGAATAGAAGGATGGTGTTACCAGAGGCTGGGAAACGTAGTGGGAGTCTACGGGAAATGTAGGGATAGTTAATAAACACAAAAAAAATAGAAAGAAAGAATAATACCTATTAATTGACAGCACACTGGGGTGACTATAGCTGATAATAACTTAATTGTACATTTTAAAATAACTAAAAGAATGTAATTGGACTGTTTGTAACACAAAGGATAAATTCTTGAAGGAATGGATACCCCATTCTCCACGACATGATTTCTCATTTCATGCCTGTATCAAAACATCATATGTAGCGCATAAATATATACACCTACTATGGACCCACAAAATTTTTTAAAAAGACAAAAGCATTACTATATACCCCATAAATATGTGCAATTATTATTTGTCAATTCAAAATTAAATTTAATTAAATATTCAAGAAAGAAACAACTTTAGAGTAAGGTTAGCAGTAGGTTGATAGGTAGCAAAATTCTAATTTTTTTCATTCCAAACCCAATTCTCTATCCAATATTTTTCCTCCCCACTATAAAACTATGGAGGATAACTATGTCTCTGGCATTAGCTTCAGCATGTTGTTTTCATTACCAATTTGCCTCAAAGAGCCATGCCATGCAGTTCGCAAGTAAAAATGTGCCTCAGTCTGTTTCCTTAAGAAATGATCATCCTTTGAACTAATAATATCTCATCCACACCCCGAGTTATATATCACTGAAACTGTATTTTATGACTGAATGTGTCAAATTCTCAATTTTCACATCTCCCAAGCTAAAAAGTTAGGATTACTAGCTGTGTTGAGCTCAGCTCTTCCAAATCTGATGGAAAGACTGAAAGACTGCCTCCTGACAGTTGAGGGCTCATAGAAATCGGGTCCCAGCAGAATCATAGCATATGGTACAGATAAGGCAGTAGTGTCAGACAGAACTAATTCATCAAGTATCCCCCTTAGACAAATTAATGGAATACAGATGAAAATCCTTTGGTTCAGGTGAGAGAGTTTGATGTTTCTGTAGCTGAGAATAATTATCTCCTACCAAAGTATATAATGGGTACCCACTTCTGCACAATGAATGTGCAATGCATCCCAACTCAAGAAACAATAATATTGTTTATGTCATAACTGCAGACCCCATGAAGCATAATTTTTAAAATGTTGTTCCCTTACAATTCCAAGATCTCTGTCATATACCCTCTGTTCAGCATGATATGATGGTTTTCCTTCTGATATGTTTTGGCTGTATCCCCACCAAAATCTCTCTATATATATAAGTCAAGAATCTCCAGAGAAACAGAAACAATAGGATATAGATAGATGATGATGATGACTAATAGATAGATGATAGAAAGAGGGAGACAGAGAGAGATGATGATGGATAGACAGATATTGTGGGAATCGGCTCACATAATTATGGAGGCTGAGAAGTTCCACGATATGCCATTCGTAACCTGGAGAACATGAGAAGCTGATGGCATAATTTAGTCCAAGTCCACAGGCCAGGGAATCTGAGTGGCTGCTCATTCAAGTCAAATTCACCTTCCCGCTGTCTTTTTGTTCCTCAATGAATTGAATGGTGCCTGCTCACTTGGTGAGTACAGATCTTCCTTTCTTAGTCCAATGATTCAAATATCATTCTCTTCCAGAAACACCCTCACACACCCAGACATAACACTTGACCAGCTACCCCAGTATCCCTTAACCCAGTCAAGTTGAAACTTAAAATTAAGGATCATGTATGCTTTTGTTTTAAGGTAAAAATGATTCTTCTAAAAAGATGACCCAGTTTTTGTTTTTTGGTACTGGACTTTTCAGTATATTTGAAATAACGTGAGTATATGAATCCCCTTTTTCAAATGTAAATTTTAGGAAATCCAGAGAACAACTAATTCCAATGGGATTTTAGTTTTTAAATTACAATGTAGTGTGTAATATTCACACTGGATTTTGAAGATTATTTTAAAAAGGACATAAATATCTCAACTTTATATTGAGTACACGTTCAAATGAAAAGATTTGTATATATTAATGAAAATAAGTTAATGTATTATAGAAATAATCTCACCTATTTATTTTTGTATTTGTATGTTGTAGCTACTAGAAAATTTAAAATTACTCACATGGCTTGCATTATATTTCCATTGGATAGCACCAGCATAGAGTACAAGAGATATGCATTAGTTCAAGTTTGCTAATTGCATTAATTCTATGTATTTACTGTTTTGTCTATTCATTTTCTCTTTTGCAAAGTGTCTTAACATCTCCCATTTCAATTGTGAGTTTTTCTATTTATATCTGTGATTTCTGATCACTGCCAAATATTTATTTATATATTAAATGATAAGTTATAAGAGATACCCAAACTTGGTACTATAATAGATACTTGGTGTAATTACTATTTTATTTATCATTATAAAATGAATTGCTGTCTCCGTAGTAATTTTGACCTAATGTCTACTTTCTCAGATATTTATATTGTTATGCCAGCTGGCTTGTTTTGGTCTTGGGATAGTATATTATCTTTCTACCATACTATTTTCAAACTTGTTGAATCCTTTTATTTAACATGTTTATTTTTTAAGTACCGTACAGTTGGGTTTGGGGATGTGTATGTATAACTTTTCATCCAGTCTATCTTTGTCTTTCAATTGAGCATTTAGCCCAAACATATTTAATCTGTTGTTACTTTAGGGTTCAATTTTACCACCTTACCATTTTATACTCTTTGTTCCAACTTTTTTGCATTTCTTCTTTCATTTCCTTCCCTAACTAATCTGAGTTAAAGATATTTTTGCTTTACTTTTCTATTTTATTAGTTGTTAGTTATAAAATCTTATAAATTTTCACATCATCTGAGAATTTAAACTTGTATCTCTAGTAGTTTTAAAAAATTCATCCTTCACCTATTGAATATTTACCTCCTCCTATTTTTCAAAAAATTAGCCTTGAGTTGTAATTCACATACCATAAAGTTCACACGTCACATAGTTTTTGAAGTATACAATGTAGAGAATTTTAGTATATTCAGAGTTGTCAACCTCTATTTAATTCCAGGACATTTTGATCATCCCAAAAAGTAACCCCTTATCCATGCTACCTTTCTCTATCCTTTGGAAGACTTTCTCTTTCTGTAGATTTGCCCAATCTGGAAATTTCATATCAATGCAATAAAAATACACGTGGCCTTGCATTTGGCTTCTTTCACTTAGTATAATGTTCTCAACGTTCATCCAAGTTGTAGCACATAATGGTCCGTCATTCCATTTTACAGCTGAATAGCATTTCCTTATACGGATATCACATTTTTGTTTGTCCATTCATAGGATGATGGTCATTGAGTAGTGGCCACATTTTATCTATTATGAATAATGCTGTTATGAGTACTCATGTACAAGGTTTTGTGTGGGTATACGTTTTCACTTCTTCAGGTATACACCTATGAATCATATGGTGACTCATTCAATTGGTTGAGGAACTGCTGAGTCATATAATTCTGTCTGACTTTTTAAGAAACTGCTAGACAATGTTCACAGTTGCCTGTATAATTTTACATTACCATTAGCAAGTATGAGGACTTGAATTTCTGCACATTCTCATCAACACCTGTTACTGTCTAATTCTCCTCATTCTTATTGACATCCTAGTGGATGTGAAGTGGTATCTCACTCTGGTTTTGGTTTGAATTTTCTATTGACTACTGATGTTTAGCTTCTTTTATTTGACTTTTAGCTGTTTGTATAACTTCTTTGGAAAAACACCTACTCAAATGCTTTCCCTATTTTAAAGTAGGTTCTCTGTCTTTTTATGGCTTAGTTATAAGAGTTATTTACATGTTCTTTTTTTCCTTTTAACTTTTATTTTAGGTTCAAGGGGTACATGGGCAGGTTTGTTACACGGGTAAATTCTGTGTCACTGAGGTTTCATGTACAAATTATTTTGCCATCAGATAATGAGCATAGTACCCAATAGGTAGCATTTCAATCCTCGCACTCCTCCCACCTCCACCCTCAAGAAGGCCCCGGTGCCTGTTGTTCCCTTCTTTGTGTCCATGTGTACTCAACGTTTGGTTCTCACTTCTAAAGAAGAATATGTGGTATTTGGTTTTCTGTTCCTGTGTTAATTTTCTTAGGATGATGACCTCCAGCTTCATCCCTGTCACTGCAAAGGGCACGATCTCATTCTTTTCTATGGCTGCACTGTGTTCTATGCCGCATATATGTACCACATTTTCTTTATCCAGTCTGCTGTTGATGGGAATTTAGGTTGATTCCATGTCTTTGTTACTGTGAATAGCGCTGCCATGAACATACATGTAGTGTATGTGTCTTTATGGAAGAATGATTTATACTGCTTTGGATATATACTCAGTAATAGGATTGCTGGATCGAATGGTAATTCTGCTTTGAGTTCTTTGAGAAATCACCACACTGCTTTCCACAACAGCTGAACAGACTTACATTGCCACCAGCAGGGCATAAGCATTTACTTTTCCCTGTAACCTCATCAGCCTGTATTAATTTTTCACTTTTTAGTAATAGCCATTTTGACTGGTTTGAGATGGTATCTCACTGTGGTTTTGATTTGCAATTCTCTAATGATTAGTGATGAACATTTCTTCATCTGCTTGTTGGGCACCTGTATGTGTAACTTTGTGAAGTGTCTGCTTATGTCCTTTGCACATTTTCTAATGGGATTATTTGTTTTTGTTTGTTTGATTTCTTTAAGTTCCTTATGATTCTGGAAGTTAGGCCTTTTTCAATGCATAGTTTGCAAATATTTTCACCCATTCTATAGATTGTCTGTTTACTCTGTTGATAGCTTCTTTTGCTGTGCATAAGGTCTTTAGTTTAATTAGGTCTCACTTGTCAATTTTTGTTTTTGTTACCATTGCTTTTGGCACCTGCTTATGAAATCTTTGCCAGGGTCTACATCCAGAATAGTATTTCCTAGGATTTCTTATAAGGATTTTTTAGTTTTAGGTTTTACATTTAAATATTTTCATCCACATTGAGTTGATTTTTGAATATGGAATAAGGAAGGGGTCCAGTTTCAATCTTCTGTGTATATCTAGCCAGTTATCCCAGCATCGTTTATTGACTGGGAGATACCTTTCCCCATTGCTTGTTATTGTCAATTTTGTCAAAGATCAGATGGCTGGAGGTGTGCAGCTTTATTTCTGGATTCTCTAACCTCTTCTGTTGGTCTATGTGTCTATTTTTGTAACAGCATTATTCTATTTTGGTTACTGTAGCTTTGTAATATAGTTTGTTGGGTAGTATGATTTCTCCTGCTTTATTTTTGCTTAAGATTGCTTTTGCTATTCAGGCTCTTTTTTGGTTCCATATTAATTTTAGAATAGTTTTTTGAATTCTGTGAAAAATGTCATTGGCAATTTGATAGGAATAGCACTAAATCTATAAATTGCTTTAGGCAGTATAGCCATTTTAACAACATTGATTCTTCCTATCCATGAGCATTAATTTTTTTTCCATTTGCTTGTGTCATTTCTGTTTTATTTCAGAAGTGTTTCATAACTCTTGTTATAAAGATCTTTTACCTCACTGGTGAGCTGCATTCCTAGGTATCTTGTTCTTTTTTGTGGCCATTGTGAATGGAACTGCGTCCTTGATTTGACTCTCAGCTTGGATGTTGTTGGCATATAGAAATGTTACTGATTTTTGTACATTGATTTTATATCCTGAAATTTTGCTGAAGTTGTTTCTTGAATCCAGGAGCCTCTGAGCAGAACCTATGGGGTTTTCTAGCTATAGAATCATATTGTTTGTAAAGAGAGATAGTATGGCATCCTCTCTTCTTATTCAGATGCCTTTTTATTTATTTCTCTTGACTGATTGCCCTGGCTAAGACTCCAGAGCTATGTTGAATAGGAGTGATGAGAGTGGGCATCCTTGTCTTGTTCTGGTTCTCAGGGGGAATGCTTCCAGCTTTTGTCCTCTCAGTATGTTGTCTGTGGGTCTGTCATAGATGGCTCTTGTTATTTTGAGGTGTGTTTCTTCAATGCCTAGTTTGTTGAGGGTTTAACATGAAGAGATGTTGAATTTTGTCAAAAGTCTTTTCTGCATCTATTGAGATAATCATGTGTGTTTTGGTTTTAGTTCTGTTTATATGCTGAATCACATCACATTTATTGATTTGTGTATGTCGTGTATAAGTCTCTTTGTAGGTCTCTAAGAATTTGTTTTATGAATCCAGGTACGCCAGTGTTGGATGCATATATAATTAGGATAGATATATATTCTTGTTGAGTTGTACCCTTTATTATCTAATGCCCTTCTTTGTCCTTTTTGATCACTATTGGCTCAAAGTCTGTTTTGTCTGAAATTAGAATAGCAACCCTTGCTCCCTATTGTTTTCTATTTGACAGATCTTTCTCCGCCCCTTTACTTTGTATTTGATAGCTTTTGCCAGTTTTTATGGAGAAGCACAATTCCCAAGGCACTTACCATGTGAAGTGCCCCCCTTATACTGCTTTTTATACTATTAATTTTGTGTATCTTAATCAATATATGATTTACATGTTATAAATCAATATTATTTCATATAGCCTATATTCATTTAAATTCATTTGTACATTTATCTCTCAGCTTTTCATGCAATAATGCATTCCTTATTTCTATCTAGGATTATTTTCCTTCCGGTTGTAGACATTTCTTTTGTATAAGCCTGCTGATGACAAATTGTCTTGGTTTCATTTGTTTGAAAAAGTCTTTGCCTTCAGTTTTGAAGAATATTTTTACCACGTATAGAATTCTAGTTTTGATTTTTTTTTTCTCTGATACATTGTGCCTGGAACTACGCAAAGGATTTGAGGGTCTGGCTGATGTTATCTCCTCTCTAAGGAGATAAATGTTCACTTCTGGCCAACAAAATGTCTCCCAGCAAAACATCTTAAATATGGAGTGAACTGATTAAAGTTGTGCTTTGAGGTTTCCAATCCCTGTGAGCCAAAACTCTGCATTCTTCTTAACTTCTCACCCGCTCATGCTGCTGAGCATCTTAAGGTGCTGAGTACATCTCCACCAAGACACATTCTTATGTCTCTTTTCTAGTCCTGCTGGTGCTTTTTAAAAAGGCACTCTCCAAGTTTCCACAGTCATTCTCTTCTCTTACAGTTTAGTCATGACATTACCCATTTTACATTAATAATTTCCTATAGTCTCTCCCTCACACATGTTCCCCTTAGAATTCCCTTCCCCTTTTTTCCCTTTCTCCCTTTTCCCCTTTTTCCCTTGCTTCCCTTCCCTTCCCTTCCCTTCCCTTTCTTTCCCTTTGTTTCTCCTTGTTTCCTATCCTTTCCTTTCCTTCTTGTCTTTCCTATCAGTTCTCTTGTAAATCATGTCCTTTGTCCCATTCCAACCAAATATCATGTTGAAATTTGATCTCCAGTGTGGCAGTGTTGGGAGGTGAAGCAGGAGATATTTGGGTCATGGGCGCTGATTATCTAAGAATGGCTTGGTGCTTTTCTAGCAGTAGTGAGTTCCCACTCTCAGGAGACTGGATTGATTCTTGGGAATGGATTAGTGGGTTGTTATAAAGCAAAGAAGCCTCTTAGGCTTGTCCCATGTGCCCATTTCCCCTTTGGCCTTTTCTGCTATGTTTTGATGCAGCACAAAAGTCCTCACCAGAAACTGAGCAGATGCGGGCACCATGCTTCTTGTACAGTCTGCAGACCATGAGCTAAATAAACCTGTTTCATTTATATAGTATTCAGTCTGAGATATTCATTTAGAGCAACACAAAATGGATGAAGACACCTTCCAAGCTGTTGCTCTTAGACACTAAGTTTTTATATAATAAAATAATCATTTATTATTTCCCCATGTTGGGTGTAGCCATCGCTTTGCTTGATGAACTTCTATGCAATGCTTTACAGCCAACTCAAAAATTACCTTTCCCATAATGCTTTTTTTTCCCTTTGTGGATATGAAGCTTCTCTCCTCAGTTCCCATAGAACACTTTGTATCTTCTTTCAGGTCCTTACTTTGTTTTAAATGACACAGTTTTTTAAATCTAAATTTAAAGATCTTTGCATCTCCTGTTACTTGCATAAAATATTTCTCATATCTTGTATGCAAAATAGCTATAAAATTGCATTTTAACATGCCTTCGAAAGTAATATTTCATAGGGCAAATAATGGTATAAATATAGCTTATACATTTATGAGGTAGGGTATGCAGCCACTACATTCTTATAAAAGTGTAAATATATATATAAAGAAAAGTCTTAAAAATAGCCATGATGATCTATACTCTTACCCCAAACTTTATTATTCCAGAAACTGCATTACGTTTACTGTCATGCCACTAATAAAATGTCTAAATATTTTTTTAGTTACCTAAAGAAAACCAAATCTATATATACTCCCTCTTTTAATCTTATGATTATAGAATTAACTCTTTTAAATTATTTTATAGTGAATGAGAAAATTAGTTCATAAAGTGAAAACAATTATAAGTAAATAATTATTTCAATTAAAACAAAGTTCACAGAACTTGTATATGTCTAATGAGATCATTAATAATGCTTATACTTTTAAAATTTAATTTTATTGTTTACTTAAAACTCACCTTATTCTCAAAAACACATGCAATACAGTACAATATAATAAACTAAAAGATACACTCACACAAATATATATATATATTTATATATAAATAAAGATAATACCAAGAGAAAAGAGTTGAGGCACTAAATGGAGTCAACGATAAAAGTAGATCACAAAAGGCATTATAGAAATTTCATAGACTTACTAACAATATATGAAAAATTTGGTTCTAAGCTTTCTATGAGCCAATCTGAAGAAGAAAACATAATTAGTAATAATCATGAGAGCCTTATGAAAACACAAAAATAAACTGATTCTTCAGTAAAATTACATCATGTGCTCATAAATGACTGGAAACTAATTTCTCACAAATGTCTTCTCAAAGAGAACAAGTATAACATAATTAGCAATTACTTCCATCACATTTTTACAATGCATAATGAAGGACTTCCAACAGACTATTTTATATAACAAATACTCATATATGTCAATTCAATAAATCAATACATGAATAGACAATAAGATATTTAAATGTGTCCTTCATAAACCAGTCCCAGCTTATCTTGAAATGATAGTGCAGTTCTTTATAGTAAGCATATGCCTTAAATCCATTTCCTTTTAACACTTAAGTGCTGAGGAAAAGTTGATAAAACCTCCAGATAATATTTTGATATTTAACAATTATTTAAGAATAATTTATCATTCCTGAAATTTTCCCCACAAAATGATGAAGACAGCAATATTTTTCCAAACTGGAAAAATCATGCCAAAGCCTGCTTGCTCCTCTTATAAAACACATAGCTAGGAAAGTCAGACTATCAACTTGCCAAATAGGAAAGTGTCAGCCAAAAAATAATAATAATAAAAAATAAAAACACTAGAAATGTAAAAGGACTGTAATTCTGGGAGAGGAAATAGTTACATTTGAGGAAAAAGTGTAACAAAAGTACAGTCAGGTAAGCACATATCCAAAAAGATAATAAAGGTGAAAAAGTTATGAAGAAACTATATTTTGGAGCATGAAGTATTCCCTGGAACTGTTTTTAAAGTAATCTGCCTAGTATAGATGGCCATTTCCCAAGAGTTGGCTGTCCACCCTTGCAATGCTTTATAAAATACAAACATGTCCACCAACAAGATTCTGATTTCATTGAATGAAACAGGGCCTAGGTATCAGTATGTTTCAACACTGCCTCCAAGTAATTCCATTGTGCTGCCAATTTCAAGAACCAGATCTTGACTAAGTGGTCCTCAAAGTAAGGTTCCCACACCTGTAGCATCAGCATCACCTGGGAATTTGTTTAAAATGTAAATTCTTAGGGTCTACCCCAGACCTACTAAATCAGAAACTCTGGAATGAGCCCAAGATTCCTGTGTTTTAACAATTCTCCAGGCAATTCTGATGTGCTTGAGAATACAGCACAGGTGGAATGTGCTTTGCTAGGTACTAGGGCTACAATGGTGAACAAAATAGCCTCATTTCTACCTTCCTGGAGCTTGAGGTCTAGGAGACACATGAAAGATCCGTCCTTTGCAAAACTATTCTGTCTAGTTTATGCCAATAAAACCTGTTCAATTACTTCAATTAATTTTCTAACTTCCAGCTTTTTTCTTTCTCAAACCTGTCTACATACAAATATCACAATAAATATTTAATAAACATCTATTATCTTCTGACTGCACACTTCAAACCAAACCAAGGGCACAAACAGGAAACACACACACACACACACACACACCCAAAATATACTCGGGCAAGGCATAAAAAATGGTGAGCTTCATTAGTATCAAAGACATAAAAATATATATACAATTGGATACTATTTTAACTTGTCAAATTAGAAAATATGAAAAAATACTTACATATTCAGTGTTGGCAAGCACATAGAAAGACAGAAATCTCATAAACTTCTTGCAAAAGTGGTACATTTTTGAGGAGTAATTAAGACTTATCAAATGTCTAAATTACGAATAATAATTTGTAATAATTTATAATAATAATAATTAACACAAAATTCTACTGTGTATGGTTTCATTTTCCTTTCAGTACATGATGCGAGATGTGGCAAAGCTATACATTATTCAGTGAAGATTGATTAAAATTGTTTATCACCAAAAACAACTAATAACAGTGATGAATTAGTAAATTTTGGTACATTCACTTAATGGAATACTCTTGACTCATAAAAATATTAATAAATAGATCATTACAGATTGCAAACAAAATTAAAAGCATAGTCAAAAACAGTATGGTCAATATAAATGCATATTTATTAAAAATATATATGCATATATGCATAATGTTCATATCATGGTAGGATTATGATTAATGTCATTGTCTTTCTTATCTATATCTAAACACTTTTCTAAAATAAAAACGTATTTTTCTTTTCATAGTTAAAAAAAGAAATTTTGTAGCAATAAAAAAGCTAAGAAATTCTTAACAGTATATGGTCTTTACCCATTGTATTATTTTAGTTAACTTGTATTATCCAACAAAATCCAAAGATAGAGAATGCCTTGGGTATCTTTAAAGACAGACATACAACCAAGCACACAGTCCTGACAGGTCGTTACCTGAGTGGACCACTCTTTAAGTAAGTAACACTTTCTGCTGGGTTTTATACATCTACTCACAGCTTTCTGTTCTCACAGAGTAGGGGCTCAGGAAACACATGCCTAATGTTAAAGATAAATTGTATGCCTAGTCAATACAATCTATGAATCTTTTAGGCAATAAAGATGTTTGATTTGAGTAATTGATATATCTGCATAAATCACTATGTCACAAGATCATACTGATGTCATAAAAATGATTCATATTTCATATGGCATATTCATTTGTTCAAGTTCTTGTCTCATTATAGGGAATCAAGTCTAATTTACCTTTACTTAGTTTGGGAAACGTTTTCCCTACAATTTTTGGGGGCAATTATAACAATTCTTCATAGGATTTGGAATGTAAGTATAATTATTTCTTTTTAATGTGGTTAAAAGAAAAGCATACGTAAAGATTATATAATGAAAATGAATTTTTAATTTTTGAATGCAATTGTAACCGAGATATAAAAGTTATTATTTTATTATTAGTAAAAAATGCTGTGATCTTTGTTAACATAATTTTATAGACCTTTTTATGACTGTCTTCTTAAAACTTTACCTTACCTTGTATAGCAAGTATGCAACCTAACCACTCTCTCCGTCGTTTTAGATATGGTTCATATATTTTCAGCACAAATTTTTCTTAAATCCCATGTATTTCAAGTGACTGCATTTCATTTTTTTGTAAACATTTAGGTTCAGGGGTACATGTGCAGGTTCGTCATACAGGTAAAATTCATGTCACGGGGATTTGTTGTACAGATTATTTCATCGCCCAGGTAATAACCCTGGTACCCAGGTTATTTTTTCTGGTTCTCTTCCTCCTCCCCCCACCCTCCACCCTCAAATAGGTCACAGTGTCTGTTGTTCCCTTCTTTGTGTCCAAGACTTCTTTTCATTTAGCTCCCACTTATAAGTGAGAGCATGCGGTATTTGGTTTTCTGTTCCTGCATTATAGTTTGCTAAATATGATGGCCTTCAGCTCCATCCATGTTCCCACAAAAGACACGATCTCGTTCTTTTCTAGTTAATTTTTAAAAATTATCCAGCTAAAATACCTTTGAATAAAATCAAAATTAAAGTGATTTAATTTACTTATGCACAACAAATTACTGATATATATGAAAATGCAAATAATAGATCCTTAACTCAAGGACAATCTAAAATAAGGGCATTGTTTTGTGTGTTTAGAGGAATAATTATGCTTTATATTCAGTCCTATGGCGATACTGCCAGAATGCTACTTGACAACAAGTATCAAAACAGTTAAAAGAAAATAACTACATACTTGCACTTGGTGTCTTGGCAAAAAAATATATGTATATATAACAACAGTTAATTTAAATTTCAGCTGTTTGCACCACTTGCTTTTTATTGCACTAAAACTGTTTCTAAGGACTGGTATTTAACCATTATTTTAGATTTAAAAATCTTGATCTGTTAGAAATTATGCTGGGAGAATGTTATGGCTTCTAAACTGGCCTATAAAATATTGGCTTATCTTCTTACCAGAGAAGGCAATAATTCTGGTATTTACTGTCTAAGGGACTAAAGCTTTGAAAATTATTATCATTACAGAAAAAAATTATAATATTTTCTCTTTACTGAAGCTTTTATCCACATTCATATCCAGCACTAGATATAGAAGGATACACAGAGTTAGTATCACACGGACATAGTTTGCTTTTTTTTTTTTTTTTTTTTTTTTTGAGACAGAGTCTTGCTCTGTTGCCCAGGCTGGAGTGCAGTGGAGCAATCTCGGCTCACTGCAAGCTCCACCTCCCAGGTTCACGCCATTCTCCTGCCTCAGCCTCCTGAGTAGCTGGGACTACAGGCGCCCGCCACCAGGCCCGGCTAATTTTTTTGTATTTTTAGTAGAGACGGGGTTTCACCGTGTTAGCCAGGATGGTCTCGATCTTCTGACCTCGTGATCCGCCCGCCTCAGCCTCCCAAAGTGCTGGGATTACAGGCGTGAGCCACCGTGCCCGGCCTGCATTATTTATGTGGCTTTTCGTTTATCATGTGTCAAATCTGCACGAATGTATAATACAGATAGGAACGCAGGTGCACGAGCAGCAGTGGGGACCATAACTTATTTCCAACTGAAAGATAACGATCAGTGTAATTTTTTAAAAAATATCTGGGTATTTCTACTTTTCAAGATAGTGCATATTCAAACAAATAGTTTCTCAACCACCTGTAAGCAAGTCCTAACATTTTAAGCAAATCCACAACATTTTAAAATATCCATCACTTCCAGGTAATCATCAGATTGGTAGGTGAGTTTTTCTTTTGATCCAACAGAAAGACAAAGGTAATTTTGATTAGACTGAGAAGAGATCATGTCTGCAAAAATGACTGAGAAAAAAACATTGTGTATTGTACAATAAATGAAGCAAGCCAAAGGGTGCCTTGAAATGATGTTTTTTAGACTGACTCAGGGTAGAGTTTTCCCTCAAAACTATAGTTCCTTTAGGACACACAAATTAGATTTTTTTTTTTTTTTTTTTTTTTTTTGAGACAGTCTCACTCTGTCACCCAGGCTGGAGTGCAGTGGCACCATCTCGGCTTACTGCAAACTCCACCTTCTGGGTCGTAGCTATTCTCCTGACTCAGCCTCTTGAGTAACTGGGATTACAGGCACGCACCACCACATCTGACTAATTTTTTCCATTTTTAATAGAGATGGGGTTTCACCAAGTTGACCAGGCTGGTCTTGACCTCCTGACATCAAGTGATCCACCCGCCTCAGCCTCCCAAAGTGCTGGGATTACAGGTGTGAAGCACTGCACCCGGCCCACAAATTTTGTTTTATTTTTTTTAATGGAAGGACCTTAGAGCAATTTTTCTTTCTTCTGAAACATTTTGTTTTTTTTAATTAGTTATTAGATTTAGAGAAAAATGAATCTTCTCTGATCAAAATTGGAATTAGGTGAGAAAGCCACCCTCTCTCTTTTAGCACTACCTTCCCCACTTCTTGCCTTGAAAGCCCCTAACAGTGAGATTCTAGAAGCATCTAGAATTTGTAAAAATACAAATTCCCAACTCTATTCCATGAATTTTTTTTTCTTTTTAGAGATAAAGTGTCATTCCGTCACCCAGGCTGGAGTGCGATGGCATGATCATAGTGTACTACAACCTCAATTTCCTGGGCTCAAGTGATCCAACCACCTTTCCCCTCTCAATGGGATTACAGGTGTGAGTGACTGCACCTGGCCTCATTCCCAGAGATTTTAAACCAAGGTTTTAGAACCTGCATTTAAAAATATATAAGCAAATTTATATACAAATTTTCAATGGTCCTTAATCTCCATTTTGAGAATTTCCCCCAAGGGTTCTATGAGCATAGTTAGAAACCAATGACCTAGGATACACATAGGTATTCTATCACACATCATTTCACATGAATGAAGTGTGAGGAACTTTATTTTGCTTGAGGCAATAATTTTATACTCAAAAAAAGTGTTAATATTAAACATTATTTAACCAATAGATTGGCATTTAGTGAAATAAAATGTATTTGAGGACCAAGAATTTAAAACTTTGCTCTCTAGCTTCCAGCAATAAAAAATGAATAAATTGGATCAAATAAAGGCTTTTCTTATGAGATAAAAATGATCATAAAATTTATGGTGCTTGGCTATGAGCCAGTTTACATACTACAGAAACACTGTCTGGGCTAAGAGACTTGACCAATTAAACTAACTGTGTAGGTCAGAGTACAGGATTCTGAGATCATATAAAATCACAAACTGAGAGGAATCATTACACAAGACCTGCAAATATACAGTATTCTAAGCATATTTAAATGTGCACTATAAGGCTCAGATTCTAGGTGATCCAAGTATCTTGATTCAATGATAAGCAGATAATAATTTTTTTAAAAATTTCTCAGCTGAAGAGAACTCATGATTTTGCCAACTGCCTTAGTTGTTGGAGCATGAATGGGTACAAACTCATTTTATTTAATACTAGATTATGGTTCTTTTATCAAAATACTAGGAAAAATACTTTTCTACTAAATATTCTCCTTCCCTACATAATTTAAAGGAAATGGAAATCTTATTCAACCCCAATCTCAAAAAAACATGTAAATTGCAACTGATGATACTGTCTATGAATGATTTTTACCTTATCTTTCCATTGCATTATAGTTGAGAGCAGTATTTCCATATACCTTGATTACAACCTTAGAAAAATCACACCAGGTAACCTCAGTTGAGCCCTGCTGAGCAGGAGAAAGGGAGAATCCACTCACCGAACTCTGTGCTGAAAATGCCTCCATCTACAAGAAGAGATGCCTTTTTCTAATTCATGTAAAAATTAATAAACTAGCTGCATGGAATGGTGTTACTCTCCCACAAACACATAAAAAATAAAGATGCAATCTTAACTTTATATCACAGAGTTCACTTCATATGTACCAAGGATAGTCCATTAGATTGTGGATGCAAAAAAAAAAAAGCAGAATATCAGGTAGTCATGTCATTTTCATGGTAAAAAATATGCATTTTAAGACCTTGCCTAAGACTCAACTACAGAGTGAAAATTTCCCTACATATTCCTACCCTACTGTGGCTTTTCTAGACTTTTTATTGTTTCATTAAGTGTATAAAGCAAGAGAATATTTTCAAATATATTATTGTGGTTTTTTTCTCTTATACTTGCTTATAAATAATCCTTACTTTACTGAGCCAGAAGCAATCGTTGTCTCCAAGAGAGCTGGGATCAGAGAAAGAGACAAGAATTGACAGAAAGCCTTTCAATTTTTAAAACTAATCTTGAGAACTATTTCCAAAACAATATCCTTAAAAACCTGGCTTTAAATTTCTATAGCAAGATGCCTGAGAGAGAAAAGCCATTTTAAAATTAGAAAAATTTTCCTTCAAACACAAAAAACAAAATGTGGCAAACTAAGCTTAGAATCTTACTATAAGCTATAGAGTAGGATATCTGATGCATAAGAACTATTTTTTAAGAAAAGAAAAAATATCAAGCCTTCCTTGGCTGAGGAACGAGCCTAGAGAGAAAAGAAGAAAAGGAGAGGAGATACAAGGTTAGGTGCCATTCCCTTCTCCACGATTTAGTGTCATGTAGAGCACATATGTTAAATATTATCTGACTATTAAGAATTCCTATTTAAAACTTAATTTTGTGTTCTGTAGCCTATAATTATAAAACACAAATATATTGATGTGAATCAGCAACTAATTAATTCAACAAATAATTGTTGAGGCCTATTATGCACCAGACACCTGAAAATAATGCAACAGATTGGGAAATCACAGCTCCTGGGATTCCTCAGGAAATGTTCAGTCTATTGAAAGTGGTAGGGTGAGAGGAAATATAAATTACTGCCTTATACTACTTTGACATATTACTACTTCTACCTTTACCACTTATACGTGAAATTCCAGTCCACCTTTTCTTAATGGACTTATAGATTATTCATAAGATGTCGTTTATTGATATAAGCCACAAAAACTTTCTGTAAGTGCCTTTTGCTTTTTTTGTGAGTCAGAAGCAGCCCAAGGGAAAAAAATAAAAGAAAAAATCTTTTAAATAAAAAAATTTAAAAATTAAAAAATATTACATAAAAAACTGGAGCCATCTTAGTAGAACAAAAACAATGGCAAAAGAGAGCTCCAAAAGCAGGGAGGTGGAAAATCAGCCTAAAGAAAATAACTGGATGCTAAAGATATTGTGAATCTCTTGGGTATAAGGCCCATCTGCAGAAGGAGGTCCCAGACAGAGCAGCAGAGACACCATTAGTTTTCTTTGAAGCAGTGGCTACAGAGTCTGGGGGTTGTGAAGTTTTAACTGTGGAGAGGGCTGTAAAGGGCATAAAGATTTTGAAAAGATTCTTTAACATAAGAGCATCTGCAATAACATTTCCCTGGAATCATCAGAATGAGAGGACGAAGGATGGGGTCTCGCAGGACTTGGGCACACAATAGAATTGTGGACTACAAAACAGGGGAAAGATACTAGTTACCGATCCTCAGAAAAAGAGAAGATACTAAAATAAATAACAAAGAACAAAATGAGGTCACAAAATCCCTACTTAAAATAATTATTACCATGTAAATGTGAGGAGCAAATGAACAAGGAAAAATGTAAAGAAAAGGTAAAGAAAATGACACATGAAAAAGAAGCCAGAGAAGGATGAATACTTGTGCTGGGAAGGGTAGCAAGGGGCTGGGAGGGAGGTGGGGATGATTAATGGGTACAAAAAATAGAAAGAATGAATAGGACCTATTTAATAGCACAACAGGGTTATTATCATCAATAATAATGGTACACTTTAAAATAAGGAGAGTAACCAGATTGTTTGTAACTCAAAGGATAAATGCTTGAGAGGATGGATACCCCATTCTCCATGATATGATTATTATACATTGCATGCCTGTATCAAAACACCTTATGTAGTCCATAAATATATACATCTACCATGTACCCACAAAAATTAAAACTAGAGGTTTCAGTGAGCTGAGATTGAGCCACTGCACTCCAGCCTGTGTGGCAGAGTGAGACTCCAAAAAAGAAAAAAATTAAAACTTAAAAAAAAAAGACGAGGCCTTGAAAGATGGGTACTTGAAAAAATCCATTAAATTACTTTGTATGTCATGTTGCTTAATTTTTTTTAATTCATAAATTCATCTGAGTCAGTACCAACACATTCTTTCTCCCTGCTTGTTATACAGCAAGGAATATCCTTCTTCCAAGGTAACATTAATAATTCCACCTATGTCTTAGATTCTGCTCCCTATAAACAAGTCCTAATAAAAATCGAGCTGAACAACTATATAACTATATACAGTCATGTGTCACTTAATGACAGGAATAAGTTCTGAGGAATGCATTGCTAGGTGATTTGTCTTCACCTCAACATCATAGAGCATAGTTACACAAAACTACATGGTATAGTTTTTAAATTTACATGTGTAATTTTTATATGAAAAATCAAATATTCCAGCACCATTACTAAATATCAATCATTTTCCCTAGTTGGTTTAGGGGAATGCAAATTGATACTGCAATTGACATTGAGGAAAACAACATTAAGTTCATAAAACATCTATGGAAAATAAAAGGTAAGAAAACTATTAATTTTCACATAAAAATATAAACAAAAGAAACAATCATCATGCAATATCTAGCTCAGAAATTTCAAAAGAATCAGAATACTGCTAAGCTAAAATTTAAACAGAACTGTGTATAAATATACACAGTCAGAATGATGGGAGGGAGAGAAATAAGAATGTGGGGAGAGGAATAGAGGTTCCATTCCTCATAATATGTCAATAGAGGAAGCCAAAATTTTTGAATCAAGAAATGACTATATATTCCTTTATAAATATGGACTAGCACCTATAACCAGTCCCTAATAAAAGTGAGAAAAGTATAGAGGAATAATCTTAGGACATAATAGGGTATCTCCAGGGAATTGGATTGATGTTAATGAAGGAATGACAGCTGTCATTATAAGACTGTCAATTCTCTTTGACACTTTTAGACTAGATGCATGCAGTCACTGTGATAAAAATTTGTTACATGTGATACATAAAGATGAAAGTGGTAGACAGAAAAAGTTGGTATGTAAAATACAAACATGCTTACAACACTAGAAAATATTCATGCATTTCACAAAAGTGAAAAAAGTTCAAAATGGACGAAAGCCTTAATAGTCAACACAATAAAGAAAAAAAATTACATTTGTTGTGTAGCCTGCTCTTCTTGTCCCACCCCAGCCACGCTGGTCTTCCTGCATGGTCCCAGCTGAGGGCCTTTCCCTTTGTGTTCCATTCAGAAAGAAACGCTCCATCACTAACAAACCCTTTCCTTGTTTCCATTCTGCTGTGTAGCAGTTAACACCATCTGCAGCGCTTTCTATTTATTGACTTACTGCCTGTCTCCCTAATGAGAGCCAAGGATCATCTGTTTCAGTCACTCCTTTATTTCTAGTGCCTACCTCAGCGTTCTCACACAGTAAGCACTCTATTTCTTCTTTGAAGCAACTTTATAATATTGAGATAATGTGAAATTAACTGCGAAATCCACTAGTTGAGAACAGATTAGTAAATTGTTGAAAGTCATTACAGTGAAATGCAAATAATGATGAATATTTAATGGCATGATTTATTGAAAAGTGGAAAAATCTTTTCATCTATGTTGAAAACCTGCACATTTACCTGTGTTCATACATGTGTGACAAATACACATCGCAGTGAGAAAAAGTAGAAAGAGAGAAAGGGGAAAGGGGAGAGGGAAAAAAGGGAGGCTGAAGAAGAGGAAATGGGAGGAGGAGGTGGTGGAGGAGATGGAAAAGAGAAGAAGGAGAAAAGAGATTTGGGGAGGGAAGAAATCCATAGATCATTTTAAAAACAATATATTAACAGGGCTTTTCAAAGAGTGATAATATTAAATTATTTTGTTCACTTATTCATGCTCTTTGGTTTCTATGAAATTCACGAGAGCATTCATTGTTTTTTTTTTCTTTTATTATTATTATTATTATTATTATACTTTAGGTTTTATGGTACATGTGTGCAATGTGCAGGTAAGTTACATATGTATACATGTGCCATGCTGGTGCGCTGCACCCACCAACTCGTCATCTAGCATTAGGTATATCTCCCAATGCTATCCCTCCCCCCTCCCCCCACCCCACAACAGTCCCCAGAGTGTGATGTTCCCCTTCCTGTGTCCATGTTTCTCATTGTTCAATTCCCACCTATGAGTGAGAATATGCGGTGTTTGGTTTTTTGTTCTTGCGATTTTAATTGATATTTTTTCCATTTTGTATGAAAGAAAACACTCAGCCTTCTTTTCAACTTAACATTTGTCTTTACAATAGCATTGGCCTAGGATAAGGTGGTGGGGGCAGAAATTTAGGAGATGCTTAATAAATATTTCCCAGGAGACATATTCAAAATACATGGTCACTTACTGTGTATGATCCACTGATGGCCTGTGGTTTTCTTCGCCATGGTGAATGCCAATCCCGTTCCCAAGCCCCCACCTGAATGTGTTTGAATCTTGAAGTAAATGTACTGGGATTGGTTGATACCATTTACACAGGCTTCTTTTCTCAAAGCTGCAAACTTCCATAACTTGGACAGGGTAGAACAAAGAAAAGGTGAGCTAGTAAGTGGCAATTTCTATCTGTACAATCTTAATCAGCACTTTCTTACTCTTGTTTTTAATTATAATGTAACTTTTAAACATTATTAAAATAATTAGGCAAATGGTTTGTAAAATCACTGGAAGAGTTTCAAAGAAATCTAGGTTTATTCTAGTCAAATATTTATAGGAAAAAATACATATACTAATGATCTGGTTTCATGAGGAGGTGAGATTTTAATTAGCTTCTAAAGCAGCAATTTAAGCACTTCCATTAAGCAATTTCATTGCTTGCATGATCTCCAAGTTCTGACAAGTCTGTTCTTTTCTCAGTCTCTGAAGGGGTTATTGCTAATTCCCAACTTCAGTTTAAGCAACAAGGTTTCCAATAACTTTTATATTGGACCTGTTTCCTGGAAAGTTTTACAGATTCTTGTAATAATTTTATTCTAATATCACAGGAAATTACAGGTCCAGCAATTTTTTAAAATGTATAGGTTATGTGTAAAACTGTCGTCTGAATTCTCTCTCTGAATGTGTTCATGTGTCTGTCTAAAATCTTCCACTGCTGAATAAAAAAGAAATATTCAATTCAATGAAATTCTTGTGTATACTATAGAAAACCTGGTTTGCACTCTAGCTTTTAAATGACATTAACAGTGGCAGCATACCACTATGACCATTTAGAAATTTGGGTATATGAGTTAATGTAAAATCTGAAAAGGAAACATTTAAAAAAGTGTTTTTAGTCATGACATTCACGTGTATTAGTTAATCTCTGACATTAATTGTTTATCTTGTGAAGGGATTTAGGATACAATATATCTCTGTTCTTCATATCATTTAAAATATATAATTTGGAGGCTTTTTATAGAAGTATTAGAAAATATAACATGTCAAGCAAGATGAATAGGTTCCAGGGATCTGCTGTAAAATTTATACTAGAGTCAACCATAATGTATTGTACCCTTAACATTTTGTTAAGAGGGTAGATCTCATGTTATGTGTTCATTGTTTTTTTTTTTTTTTTTTTTTTTTTGAGACATCATCTCACTTTGTCACCCAGGCCAGAGTGCATTGGCATGATCTTGGCTCCCCCTCCCAGGCTCAAGCAATTCTCCTGCCTCAGGAGAATTGATTAACAATAACTTAATAGTAGGCATTCATTTAGGACATTTAAAGAATTTATCAAAACTTCCCCTCTAATCATAAATGATATTACTAAAATGATAAAGTTGAACTTAGAGGAAATTCAGTATTCCCTAAAGATACTCATTATGTGTAATTAATTAGGTTTTGTATAAACTCTTACAAACACTACAACTTATATAAGAGCATAAGGGGATTCGAATGCCTTCCAATGAGCAAGTCTGAACACCACCACACCTTCCATTGTATTATTTTCCATCTGTGATGCATGATATAAATCCCTGGCTAGCTTGAGTTAATTACTGTCTTATCTTATGCAGGAAGTGAGTCAGCTTTGATTTTATGACTTTTTTAGTCTAGATTAGATAGTTAATTGGTGGTGTACTTGTACATTAAAAAACATTTTTTCTGGATTAAAAGAATAAATATGAACCTCAATGGATTTCTTAAGTCCTAGAATTTCTTCACAAGGTTGACATAAAACAAGAGTTTCACTGCTCTGTGTTATCTGCCTGTTCTAAGCCCTTAATATTATCAAGACACTTGAGAAATATGATGGTACAGTCAATTCACAGGCTACTCCATGAAGAAGAGAGAAGGGAAAGATATTACAAAGTGTTTACCCCTTCTGATCCTATGCTTTGCTCATTCAGACACAGATTAATTTTTCTCCTCTCAGACTATATCTTTGGCTGAGAAGTCCACTTTTAAATTAAATAGTTTGTCTCTGATCCATTTAGGAAAAGCCATTGAATTGGCAGTTACCATTGAATTGGCAGGTAAAAACCAGGACACAGGGGATAAAGGTCTTATTTGCATTCAGATAGGTTTTCTCATGAACTCTGCATATTTTGATAGTACTAATGTTGTATGTGCATTTTGGCAATGGCAAAATTTGAATGAATTAATTTGACAGTACTATAAAGCTACCTCCCTAAACATTCCGTATTTTATAGTGTGAGGAGTACAGATCAAAGGGAATGGATGGAAAGAGCTACTAAATGCTACTCCCAGAGTCGAGTAAAGTTTGTGAAAACAATAGTTTTGAATCCAAAACATTAATCTAAAGACACTTACTTCTTACTGGGCCTGGTAGAAAATGAATTCTGATTCTTCCATTACAATTTTCTGTATGAATAACTGTTACATTTAGAAGTTGCTCTAACTCATGTTGAAAATATCTAACTACGATACTAGGCTGTGCTACTTAGAGATTACACTTGTATTTTCTTATCTATTTTGTAGCAATATTTAAACAAATTTTAAGAATCTACCTACCACAGGATGCTTCATCTGATTTGTCAGGGCAGTCATATTTAAAATCACATTTCTGCATTTTTTCGATGCAGTGACCATCAGACCTGCAGACAAATTCATTGTCTGTGCAGTTGTGTGGAGGTAATGTTACAGGAACTGAGGTTTCCGGTGGAGTTGGGAGGTCTGCTGGCAAATTACCTTGATAAGAAATAATATACAAGCATCATTTAGCAGGTTTTCTGGTTTTCTACTTCTTTAAAGATTTTACACAATGAAGCTTTCTAAATATGCCTCACAATTAATATCATAGAGAACAGTGGGTAGTATCGGCTACTCTGCTAAAATTAAATTGAGGTTCTCGTTTTTAGTAACAGTAAATAACTAAATATCTTTGATCATGAAAAATGATGAAGGTACAGATGGAAATTACTGGAAAGCTATTCAGAGCTCACCAAATAAATGGGAGGCCCAAGGACAGGGTTTAGAGAATCAGCAGGAACCAAGGGAGTTTCAGATTCTGCAATTAAGAGCCAGAGTAAAGATCCAAATAACTTTCTAATTTACTAGGTAAATAACCTTTGTTCTTCTACTGCTACAATAAATCTAACATCTCCTCATCTTCGTTTAACATACTTTCCCTTATTTAAAATTCAAGGTTTCAGGAAAGAATCAAACCAGAAATCCTCATCTAGAAATTTTGTACAAGATTACAATTTCTGAAATTACTGAGGATGGAAGACATTTATAGATGTTGATTGATTTATTAGTTATTCAATAAACGTGTATTGATAACATGTCTGTGCCATACACATGTTAGATGCAGGGCATCCAAGCTGTGGAGAAAAAGTTAAATATTAAACTTGAACTGAATTGAACATGGACACAAAGAATGATCACCAAGTCCCAGAACGGACAGTGTGAGCCCCTTGAGGCTTTCATCCAGCGTCGTTTAAAAGAAATCTCTATTTCAATCTATTCCTATACGTTAGTTATTAAAAAACAACAGACAATCGCAAAAACAAGTCAACCTTTTTGTGTTCCTTGGGCCCAGTCACGAAGGACCCTTATGACTGGACCTCACGCCAAACAACTCATTACAAAAAGAGCTAGGGTCCCAGACTGCTCCGAAACTTCATGAGACCTCTCCTCCTCTGTGCATGGACGAGTGGCCAACTCTGGAGCCTAGGCCACTGCTTCCGGGCCTGGTGGTGAATCCTCCATTGTCTGGTGAGTGCAGTGTGCAACTCTGGAGCCCAGGATGTTGCTTCCAACTTTGGTGGTGAATCCTCCATAGTCTGGTGAGTGTAAATATGTATATATCTTTTCCCTTCTCCCCTTCCCATTGCAATTTGCTTATTATACCATTTGCTTATTATATCAATTTGCTTATGTTAATTTGCTTACTATATAATTTGCTTATTATATCTGCATTGCTCTTTATGTGGGATAAAGCTTGTTTACCCTTAAAGGTATTGTGTGTGTGCCTTTCCTTCTCTCCTCACGCATTTCCTGCACAGAACACAAGTCAAACATGCCGTCTCTGCCATTAAATAGTTTACATCTAGTGGACAAGGCAGTCAGATATATCTTTCATTACAGGTATTTGTGATAAATTTATGGTAAAGATATAACTCCAGGGAAGCAAGAATGGCATCTTTCATCCCTGCATCCATAGCACAATTCACAGACCATGGTATATGGTGGGTATGCTAACATTGACAAGTGAATAGATGGATGGATGGATGGATGGACAGACGGATGAATGAATACCAGAGTGGATGAATGAATAAAATAACAAATGGAAGATTTCACAGTGTATTGAAAGGAAACAGAGGAAAACCATATATCAGATGGGAGTCAAATAAGATGCCTTGGCAAGCTGATGCTTAAACTGACTTTCAAAGGTGGATGAGCTCATCTTGCTAGGTGAAAAAGAATACAAGGTCTTTATGGGCAATGAGAAAAAACTTGTGTGAATGCATGGAAATACATTAAACTTTTTTATTTTAAATACTGTGAGAGTTTAACATGATAATATCTTGTGATATGATAAGCATGCATCTGATTGACTCATTAGATATGGAACTGGAGAGTAGACAGTTACCATAAAGAGCCAGCTGAAATCAACTTAGGAGTCTGAAATAAACACACAAAAATGCGGAGAAATAACAAGATATAAAATGTCTACTTCAAGATGTACTTTTTGTCATCAGTGTGAAGCATGAATTGTAGGTTGCTCTAACACTGGAAAAAAATAATAGTTACAATAGTTAACCTCTTTCTTTAATCCAGTCAACTAATAAACCAAAGCAGAGATGGTTTAAAGGAAAGAGCAAAAATCCAAGCAATATTAAACGTCCAGTATCTGGAGGACTGGGGATTTACATGCGGTTGGGAATCTGGGGAAAGTCCAATAACTAGTAGTTTATTTCTTAGCTCAAGTGCAGAGGCACTTAAGACCTAAGATTGAGGATAGATCAAAATATCAACTTTTTATTGATATAGCTAATCCTGAAGAAAATTTCCTATTTCTGTAGACAAGTGGTCTTCTAAAATGTGAAATCCAGAAATAAGAACCCAAACTAAGTCTTCCAGGCTACGCTGTGTGAAACTACAGCAAGGAAGAGTTGACCAGATTTCATATTTCCTCAGCTAGTAAACACTAAAAAGAAAAGAGGAGGTGAGGGACCACGCATGCACACTCAGATTCTTCTTGAAAACTCACCAATCCATTGTTGCTCTTCCTTCCTCTGGGAAGGAATGAATAAGAGGATGAAGAGACACGAGGAATATCAGGCTACCAGAAAGAGCTCAGTCTACATGAGAGACTAAGACCAAGGAAATAGTATTCTGATCCCATAGGGGTGAGTTTGAAATGATTAATGGATTGTTAAGTAAATGAGCGTTCTATTCCCCAAGATCAGATATATAAAATATAGAAGAGAAGGAGTCAGTTTTTAGGGACAAGAAATATTTTCTCACCAGGTATGGTGGCTTACACCTATAATCCCAGCACTTTTGGAGGCTAAGGCAGGTGGATCACTTGAGCTTAGGATTTTGAGACTAGCCTGGGCAACATGGTGAAACCTCATCTCTACAAAAATAAAAACTACAAAAATTAGCTGGGCATGGTGGCCCACACCTGTAGTTCCAACTACGTGGGAGGCTGAGGTGGGAAAATCACTTGAGTTGGGGAGGTTGAGGCTGCAGTGAGCCGAGATCACACCACTGCACTCTGGTCTGGGTGACAGAACAAGACCCCACCTTCCCACCCCCCAACCAAACTAAAAATAAAAAATTAAACAATCAAAATAAAATAAATGTAAAAAGAAATATTTTCTATCCTAAAATAAAAAGCCAATGACAGCAACACACAAAAAGGAGATCTTAACAGGTTGGAAACTTTATCTCACATCCAGTTGGATATACTCACATCTAAGTCATTGAACAAAAATAAGAACCCAATTAGAGGTGAAAGTTATTACCTTCCATAGAAATCTAATGCATCCAACATTATAATAAAATGTGAAAAAAATTAAAAAGAGAATCATTTTATCATTTTTCAATGCTGATGACTTTAAAGATCTTGAAGGACAGAGTTTGAATCAGAGAAAGAAAAATTTGCTAGCCTTGATGAAAAATTATTTTCAAATAAATCTATAATGAGATTATAAAAATCACTTCTGAGGGAATTTGCTGAGAACTGCAAAACATTCAATGGCCAGGTTGATGGATATTTTATATGTCTCAGTGGAATATATGGAACAAATTTCTTTGAAAATCATCCTTTTAAAATGTTTAAATACAAGGTCTTAAAAATAATCTTCTAATTTGATCGCTAAATTTGCTGTGACATTTCAGAGCATAATTCACTTACATAATTTTACTGAAAATATATATAATTAAAATGCATTAGAAGATGCATGTAAACTTTTTATTTGTATGTCCTGTATCAAAAATGTCATCTGGAAAGTGACGTTATTTTGTCAAAGTTTCAATGAAAGTTTGCCTTTAATCAAAGCAGAATGTCAAGTTCTTTCACTTTAGCACATGCTCATCCAAGCTGGTTTGTTCCATATTTAGATAATAAGGTTTTGGTTTAAGACAAAGATTTTAATTCCACAGAGATGATTGTCATTTCCACTGAGAAAAATGTTCTATGCTCTAATTTAGGCAGCTATTTTGAAATGCGTTAATTTCAAGAGAGAATGGGTAAATTTGTGTTCCAAGCTCAGGGTAAATACACATTACTAGAACAATAAAAGCCTTAAAAAACAGTGGATCACACGTTTTCCTGTTCTTCACATTGATGTATATTATGTATATTTATGGAAATAGAGATTTACAGTTAATCATCTTGCCTTAATACACAGAAACTTCAATAAACAGCTAAATGGAAACACATATATGATGCTCTTCACTGACTGTACTACTTTAAACTTGCTTGATAATACACTTCTAGTCACAAATACTTAGGATTTACTGATTTCTGATTTATTTTTTATTTTTATTTTTATTTTTATTTTTTGAGACAGAGTCGTGCTCTGTCAACCAGACTGTAGTGCGGTGGTGCGATCTCTGCTAACTGCAAGCTCCGCCTCCCAGGTTCAGGCCATTCTTCTGCCTCAGCCTCCCGAGTAGCTGGGACTACAGGCGCCCGCCACCACGCCCGGCTAATTTTTTTGTATTTTTAGCAGAGACGGGGTTTCACCGTGTTAGTCAGGATGGTCTCGATCTCCTGATCTCGTGATCCGCCTGTCTCGGCCTCCCAAAGTGCTGGGATTACAGGCGTGAGCCATTGCACCTGGCCGATTTCTGATTTTATTATTCTTCCTTCAAGAGAAGAGCATTTTAGGGCAGGACAGAAGCCCAGCGAATTGAGTGTCAATAACTTTGCATTTGAGACAAAGAAGACATCAACTGAACTGCTTCAGATTCAATTACATCTTTTCTTTAAGAAAATGACTTTAAATATGAATAACTTTAAACATTCATATAAATTAAGAAAATTATATAATAGATATGTGACTCCACCACTAAGACTAAATAAATTGTTATTATAGCATTGTTTCAGATCCTTATATTAACAAATAAATGAGGAAGAAAGAATAGAAAGAAAGAAAACCTTTCTATAAAGCTCAGACCTCATTCTTCCTCTTTCTGCCCCTTCACTAATGCCTACAGAGGGACCCTTATCCAAATACTAGTTTGTACCAATTTGTATTTTCTCATGTTTGTTTTCTAATTGTTTTTGTTGTGGTAAATAGTATTAAGGCTAGTCACATGGTGGTACAACACATCTGTAGAGCTTTTTTTAATCTCAAAAAACAGAAACTATATCCATTAAACACTTGTTCTCCTTCCTTCCTCCCTCCCCCCAGCTCTCGGCAAGCACCTTTCTACATTTGTTTCTATGATATTTCTACATTTGTTTCTATGATATTGATATGAGTTGAGTCCTATAATAGTTGTACTTTCGTAACTGGCTTATTTAGCTTAGCATGATGTCCTCGAGGTTAATCCATTGTCTTAGTCAGTTCAGGCTGCTATAACACATTACACACTGAGTGTCTTAAACAGCCATTTATTTATCTTAGTTCTGAAGGCTGGGAAGTGTAAGCTCAAGGTGCCAGCAGAAGTGGTGTCTGGCCCACTTCCTGGTTTGCTGTTGGCCATTTTCTCCTTGTATTCTCACATGGTAGAGAATAGGGAGAGAAAAAGCAAGCTCTCTCCTGTCTTTTTATAAAGGCATTGATTCCACCCATGAAAGCTTTACTCTCCTGACCTAATTATCCCACATACAAATACCATCACGTTGGGGGTTGGAATGTCAACATATAAATTTTGGGAAAATACATTCAGTCCACAGCATCTATATGGTAGCATGTGATGGGATTTCCTTCCCCCTTAAGGCTGCATAATATTCCATTGTATGTATATACCACATTTTCTTTATCCAATCATCTGTTAATAGACATTTGGGTTCTTCCACCCCTTAGCTATTGTGAATAATGTAGCAACGAACAAGGGGAGGCAAAAATCTCAAGATTCTGCTTTGAATAATTTTGGACATGTATCTGAAAGTAGCATTGCTACATCATAGGATAATTCTATTTTTAATTTTTTGAGGAATGGTCATACTGCTTTCCATAATGGCTAAACCACTTTACAGTCCCACCAAGAATGCACAAGAATTTTGATCTCTCTATATTCTCACTAATGCTATTTTTTATTATTTGGATAGTGGCCATCCTAATGGGTATGAGGTGATGTCTCATTGTGGTTTTGATTTCCATTTTCCTTATTTGGTCATGTTGAGCATCTTTTCATATGCTTGTTGGACACTGGCATATCTTTTTGTTCTCATCAATCCCAAATCTGACACCCTATTCCTGTCAGCACTTAGATCAGCAATGACAGTATCATGCAGACTAGTTTCACTGCTCTAAAAATCGTCCATCTATGCATCCTACCCTCTCCCCTAAACAATGGCAAACACTAATGTTTTTACTATCTCCATAGTTTTGCTTTTTTCCAGAACGTCATATTGTCAGAATCATAGGGTATGTAGCCTTTTCATATTGGCTTCTTCTGCTTAGTAATAGGCAGGTAAATTTCCTTCACAACTCAGCTTGACAACTCATTTATTTAGCACTGAATAATATTTTTCTCTGGATGTGATCCAGTTTATTACCTATTTATCTACTGAAGGACATCCTGGTTGCTTCCAAGTTTTAGCAATTGTGAATAAAGCTGCTATAAACACCTATCTATATCCAGGTTTTTTGTGTGAATATACTCATTTGGGTAAATACTAAAGCACTTGATTGCTGGATGACATGGTAAGACTATGTTTAATTCTAGAAGAAAATATCAAACCTTTTTCAAAGCGGCTATATAATTTGGTATTTCTACCAGCAATGAACGTGAATTCCTGTTGCTCCACATCCTTGCATTTGACATTTGACGTTTTAATTTGTATTTTCCTAATTATGGAAATTATGAAAATTATTGAGATTGTAAAAATTACGTAATTTTTACATCAAAAAATATTTTGGGTGGGAGTGTAAATTAGTTTAACCATTGTGGAAGACAGTGAGGCGATTCCTCAAGGATTTAGAACCAGAAACACCATTTGACCCAGTAATCCCATTACTGGATATATACCCAAAGGATTATAAATTATTCTACTATAAAGATACATGCAAACATATGTTTATTGCAGCACTATTTACAATAGCAAAGACTTGGAACCAACCCAAATATCCATCAATGATAGACTGGATAAAGAAAATGTGGCACATATACACCATGGAATACTATGCAGCCATAAAAAAGAATGAGTTCATTTCCTTTGCAGGGACATGGATGAAGCTGGAAACCATCATTCTCAGCAAACTAACACAGGAATGGAAAACTAAACACCACACGTTCTCACTCTCAGTAGGAGTTGAACAATAAGAACACCTGGACACAAGAAGGAGAACATCACACACCGGAGCCTGTGGTGGATGGAGGGCAATGGGAGGGATAGCATTAGGACAAATAGCTAATGCATGCAGGGCTTCAAACCTAGATGACAGGTTGATGAATGCAGCAAACCACCATGGCACATGTATACCTACTTAAAAAACCTGCACGCTCTGCACATGTATCCCAGAACTTAAAATATAATAAAAATAAATAAAAGATAAAATTTAAAATGAAATATTTTTAAATACATATTTTTAAAGGGCCACTTTGGTATTTTGCTCTGGCTTATAACTGATGGTTCATATCTCCTATTCTTTTTCCAATTGGATTATAGTTTTCTTATTTACAGGTTTATATTCCACATACTCCATTCTAATCCTCTTATTCAATTGTATGACAAATATATTCTCCTAGTCTGTAAAATGTCTTTTTGTTTTGTATGACGTCCTTCAAAAAAAAAAAAAATTAATGACCTTTAATTTATCAATCACTTATTTTATGGTTAATGCCTTAAAGTTTCTCTAATTTTTTTCTCTAATATTCCAGATGTTTCTATAATTTTTAAATTTTGTTAATTGTGGTTTGCACATTTAAGTCTTTACTTTAGACTTTATTGTATATCATCTATGATTATAATCTAATTTATATAAATAGCCAGTTTTGATCTATTAGTCTATTGAGCAGCACAAACTTTTCTCACTTATTTACATTTTATTATGAAATGTATAAATTTTTATTATACATGAATAAAAATGAGTAAAATATATGCCTGCTTTAAAGAATAAAAGATATGAACCTACCAGTCTGTTTATGAAATGTCAATTTCCTGACAGTTTTGAAGCCTCCGGTGTTTTTCTGCTGATTCTAACCCCTCATTGCTCATCTCTCAAGGTGAGTAGTATACTGAATCATTTTTCATTTATTTGCTTTTATGATTTTCCTCATTTGCAGGTGCACCAAATATCCTCTCACAGTTTCTATTTCATTGGGTTGTTATGTGATTAAATGAGTTAACTTTTTTTTTTTGAGACGGAATCTCGCTCTGTTGCCCAGGATGGAGTGCAGTGGTGAGATCTCGGCTCACTGCAACCTCCACCTCCCGGGTTCAAGTGATTCTCCTGCCTCAGCCTCCCAGGTAGCTGGGACTACAGGCGTGTGCCACCATGCCTGGCCAGTTTTTTGTGTTTTTGGTAAAGATGGGATTTCACCGTGTTAGCCAGGATGGTCTCGATCTCCTGACCTCGTGATCTGCCTGCCTTGGCCTCCCAAAGTGCTGGGATTACAGGCATGAGCCACCATACCTGGCCTAACATTTTTAAATTCTAATAATAGTGACAGAATATAGTAAACATCAGGGAGGTCCTTTTTAAATAAAATGGTATTTGGGTTTTGAACTTTAGATGAATGGAAGCTTTCTCTGTATCAGCAACAGAGATTACAACGATCAGAGATTTTAACCAATGCAATGTGGTATTTTCCTTAAGATAGTACTTTAATTCATTAGTGTTAATGTGTATATTGTAATTCAGTAATTCTGAATGCTGTCTAATATTTTATTATATGAAAATATATTGTAGTTAGCCATTCTACCATTAATGATTTTGGGGTTGATTCTTCTAAGGTATTGTTTTCTCATTTTGTACATTTCTCCTTATGTATCTAGAAACGGAATTGCTTGGTCACGGGGTATGTACAATTTCAACTTTAGGAGATAACACCAAACCGGTTTCCAAAGTAATTCTATACTTCCCAGCAGTATATAAACATTCAAGATGCATTATGTACTTGCCATCCATTCGTATATTTAGGTTTATCCATGTGTTTGCCATTTTTCATCACATCCCTGGTTGAGCTCATTTTGTGTCTTTCTGAGATTCACATTTACATAGTTCATTTGTCTGAACTGCAGAATCTGGTGCAGTGAAATAGTATCATTTTGTGTGTGCGTGTGTGTGTGTGTGTGTGTGTGTGTGTGTGTGTGTGTTATCCTTTGAATGCCATCTTAACCCTCTTTCCTGAAAAAGTTTTGCTTTGCTTTAGGCTAACAATTAATAGTTTTCAGAACTCTGAAAATTATATCTGTCCTCTGACTTCTGTTCTTGCTGTTGAGAAGTCAATCATCAGCCTAACTGTGGTTCTTTTGCAATTGACTCACTTCCGGCTCTCCTCTCCCCTTTTTCTCCATCTTGTCCATCCCATATGCTCTTACTCCCTAACTCTGGTATTTGCTTTGTCTTTCTGTTCTATTTCTCAATACTCTCTTTTTTTCCTCTCACCTGGAGATTTCCCCTTTTTAAGCTCAGCTTGACATTTAAATCAATGCATGTTATGTTATAGTTGACATTTCTAGGAATAAATAGTGTCACAGTTTTTAGGTCATCTGGTCTTCCATACTACTAAAACCAGCAGTCTGTTTGTTGTTGGTGTGTGTGTGTGTGTGTGTGAGAGAGAAAGAGAGAGAAGAGAGAGAAGAGAGACAGTCTCACTGCTGCCCAGGCTGGAGTGCAGTGGCGCGATCTCGAATCACTGCAACTTCTGCCTCCCAGTTCAAGCGATTCTTGTGCCTCAGCCTCCTGAGTAGCTGGGATTACAGGCATCTACCACCAGGCCCATCTAATTTTTTGTATTTTTAGTAAAGACCAGGTTTCACCATGTTGGCCAGGCTGGTCTCGAACTCCTGACCTCAGGTGATCCACTCGCCTCGGCCTCCCAAAGTCCTGGGATTACAGGCATGAGCCACCACGCTCAGCAAAACCAACAGTCTGAACTGCATCTTTAGTTCTGATTTCAACTTAACTAGAGAATAATCATTAGAGAGAAATCATGGACATGAGTTGGATGACTTGAAAGAGAGACCAATGAGTTCATACTGAGGAAAAGTAGAGACAATTCATTTTTATCCTAAAAAGGTTTCAGAGAGTAAGTAAAAGGACAACTACTCTAAGCAAAAACATTGTAAGAGTTTATAATTCTTAGTCCTATTCTCATTACTTCCTTATTTATTACTCCACCAGAATGAGGAAATTTTACAAACCAAGTAAGTCCAACATCTTGCATTGAAGAGAAGAGCACTAAAAGAGCTAAATGAGAAAAGCATTTCTTCTTTTGGAGCTGAACTTTGCAATTGGTGGTGGTTGTAACTGGGAAGATGGAGTTGCAGCTGATTTCACAGGTTCTGTGATGTGGAAGTAAAACAGAATCCAGAAACATGGTCAGGCCAATTCTTCATGTGTGACTGAGGCATGACAAGGACTGCAAGATTCCTGATGGACTCTCTGGTCCTCACACATTGTTTAGACTTTCCTCTAAGGGACATGAGGTCAACTCATTTAACTTTGCAAATAAGCAGAAGCATATTTTCTAAAGTATCACACTCTTAACTCAGGTAATGCTAGAAATGACTACACAGTATATGGAAAGAGAGAGCAAGAGAGCGAGAGAGCGCGCGAGAGCTCCTGTCTCATCCTCTTTTTGTAAGAGCACTAATCCCATCATGAGAACCCCATCCTCATGACCTAATCTACTCCAAATTACCTCTCAAAGGCCCCATTTCCAAATACCACCTCAATGGGGATTAAGGTTTCAATATATGAATTGTAGAGTGGGGCAAATATTCAACTCATTGCAAAGCTTATAGGGTTTTGTTGGCCTATAATTGCTTAGAATAAGGCCAAAATTGGTAGCAATGATAGATTTAAGTCTCTTCAAACAAAGAACACTAAAAGCTTTGCAGATGAAACAAAAATTGAAAAGATGAAATGCATATGACTGAAGTTTGCACTCACTAAGAAGCAGAGATTAGTTTGGTTTGATCTGATCTTCTTCCACATCTCTGAGACACAGGGGAACCAAATTATCTGCACATCTGTCACGTGGAAGATTTCATAAGTAGATGTCTCAGGCTCCAAATGGACTCAGTGATCTAACTCCTCGCTCTGTGAATTCACTGTAACAAATATGATAAACTTCAGGCCACACTAATATATTCTTTCTGGTAAAATAGATTTTCCAACTTGTTTTATACTAGACTTCCCTCCCTACAGCCATTCCCACATTGATAATTAAACAAATAAAACCAACATTTTAACATCTCTAGTCCTTGATAAATTATTACCAACTTTAGACATATGATTACTGAATGAGTTGCTTGACTAATATGAATCATTGTACTTTATATCTATCTGTAGGTAACAATGTATATGTTTTCCCTGTGACTTTTTGAGTTAAGAAATATATTTAATATAAAAATATAAAAGCATACTTGAAGCTTAAACAGTCTCTTTAGAAAATTTAAAATGTTTAAATATCTATAGCTTTTGGGGAATATCATATATTTCTTCTATTTCACTTAGTACAATAACTTGGAGTTATACTCACAAGATAAAAGAACTATGTTTAGTATGATTTTATTGAAGTGTCTATGTTAGATATACTTTCTAGGCAAAAAGATTTTATGAAAGCATAGCTATTCTTTGGATACTATTATAACAACTGTGTTATAGCTGTTTGCCACAAACTATGCAGTGCTTTTTTTTTTTTTTTTTTTTTTTCTGTCTCCGGTAGCCAATCAGCAATTTTTGAAATACTTTTGCTTTAAAACAAAGATTCAATGACATTTTCCATGTTTACAGGTATTCTACTATATTTGAATGTGACTACAAATGACTGAAGTAGCAGATGGAAAATTTCCAAGCTGTGAACTAACCATCTGGACAACCTTCTCCATGTTTAACATTTAGCATTTCTCTCAATTAAGAGAGAATGTAAAACAATGTAAAAGTTTTAACTTTAAAATAAGTTAAGTGAATAATTTGTTCAATTTTATTTTCTAAAAACACAATAAAACTGTTAATTGAACATATTGCAGACTTTGGCGAAATTTTTCTTTCCTATATATATGCTAAATCACTTTACAGACTACACCAAAGAAGCTAAAACCAGAATATTTAAGATTACAATCACCAAGGCTCAAATTTCTTTATTTTTCCCCTGAAATCTTACATTAAACTGCAAAACTTTCCAATAATCTGGTATTTTCTTCTGAGTCTACACCTCCTTTAGAAAAATACAAAAGAAAGGCATATTTCAAAACACAGTGCTTTCACGTAATTTATTATTCTGAGACAAATATAATGAATACGCCAAACAGCGCATTAGAAGATGAAAAGCTGCAGGTGATATCTTAAAAATAAAGCCAATAGTATTTACACTGTTCCCCTTGCTTTTTGATTCACACTGAAACAAGCATTCCTCTCTGCAGAATAAAGGAAGACTTAAATACCATTTGTAAATAAAGCTGGTGAGACATTGAGGCTAATAAGAAGGGTTGCCAAAAATGTAATCAACCCAGTTCAACAACAACAAAACAACACATTTAGTGTGTGAGGTGTGGCGGAGGACATCATAAAAATTACGTTAAGCGTCCTTAAAATAGTCATCATATTTTATCAATTTGAAGGCATCATCAGTTGTACAATGTGCCACTGCTTTAGTAACAGTTATCCTTGGGAAAATAAAATACTAAAATACTAATAATAATGTAAACATGGATATTCATATAATACTTACATTCTAATAACTAATAATTTTAGTAACTAACAATTCTAATGTGCATGCTGAAATCTGAAAATTTAAAAGAGAATAAAGAGCACATAAATTCTTTTTCAATTTGCAGACAGTATTTTGTGATGTAGTCAATGTTTTATTTTTCTAAATAAACCAGCTATCTCACCATTAATCCTTGGTGCAAGAAAGAAAATTCCTGTCATATGTGTTCGGTTGAAGAAAATATACTTCTGGCCTTTCTAATGAAGGACAGAAAGAATAATGAAAAGCAAATACTTCCTTTGAAATACACACTTTTTAATATAAATGTCTCAGAGCAATTCCTAATCTAATCTGAAGATCTGATTCAAGATATAAGGAAATATCTCTAACTCTGTCATCATTCCTCACCACGGTTTCCTCGGGTAATAGACAACATCATTTTACAGCTATGCAAAGAACTATAGAAATGTATTACGTGGCTAAGTTCCTACTGGAAATGTAATTAATTTTGCCTAATGGATTAGATTAAAAATAAGAATTATTTACATACTGCATATGCATTAACAAATTACTGATGCTATAGTTATTGTTAATAACATTTATCTTTTAGTATTTGGAGTTATAAGTGATTTACATATTATCATTACAGTACTAGTGTGTATTCTGTATTCTGAATTTAGAATTATTAAATATTATAAAAATAAAAAGATGTAAATTGTGAAAGTAAAAACATAAATGTTTGGATGGGAAGATGTGTAGGATTTTTGTATGGAATTCAAATTAAGTTTTTATCAGCTTAAAATGAATTGTTGTAACTATAAGCTGTTTTTGTAAGCCTTATGTTAAACACATAGCAAAAACCTATAGTAAATACACCAAAGGTAAAGAGAAAGCAATCAAAGCATACCCCTACAGAAAAACATCAGATCACAATGGAAGACAGCAAGAGAGAAAGAAACAAAATATCTACGAAACAGCTAGAAAGGAATTTTTTAAATGGCAATAGTAAGTCTTTGCCTATTAATAATTACTTTAAATGTAAGTGAATTACATTCTACAACAAAAAGACATAGAATGTCTTAATGGATTAAAAAAAAAACAATATCCAACACTGTGCTGCGTACAAGAGTCTCACTTCCACTTTGAGGACACAGATATGCTAAAACTGAAATAACAAAAAACACATTCCATGCAAATGCAAACCAAAAAAGAGCACAGGAGGCTAGACTTACATAAGACAAAATATACTTTAAGTAAAAAATGGTAAAAAGAGACAAAAAAGTCATTATATAAATATATAGCAATTAATCAAGAGGATATAATAATTATAAATATATATGTACTCAATGTGAGAGAACCCAAATATATAGCAAATATTAATAAATCTGAAGGGAGAAAGAGACAGCAAAACAATAATTGTAAAGGACTTCAATATCCCACTTCCAACAATGGATAGATCATACAGACAGAAAATCAATTAAGAAACATTGAACTTAAATGATACTTTAGAGCAAATTGACCTAACAATCTATACAAAACATTTCATTCAACAGCAGCAGAATACACCTTCTCAAGAGCACACAGAACATTCTCCAGGATAGTTAATATGTTAGGGCACAAAACAAGCATTAACAAATTAGGAAGTTTGAAGTCATATCCAGCATCTTTTCTAACCACGATGGTATGAAACTAGAAATCAATGACAGGGGAAAAGTTGAAAAATTCACAAACATGGCAATTAAAACAACACACTCCTTAAAAACCAGTAGGTCAAAGAAGAAATCAAAATGAAATAAAAAATCTGAGATAAATGAAAATGAAAACACAACATATCAAAACTTAGGTGATACAGCAATAGCAGTTCTAAGAGGAAAGTTTATAGTACTAAATACCTAAAAAATAAAAAAATTCAGAAATAAAAAAATCTCAAATAAGCAATCTATCTTTATACCTCAAGGAACTTGAAAAAGAACAAACTAAGCTCCAAGTTAATAGAAAGAAGGAACTAACAAAGATCAGAGCAAAAATAATTACAAAGAAGATAAGAAAATAATTAAAAGATCAATGAAACTGAAAATTAATTTTTTGAAAAGATAAAATTAACAACCTTTTAGATATAAGAAAAACAAAAGACCCAAATAAATAAAATCAGAAAGAGACATTACAACTGACGCCACAGAAATACAAAGGATCATACAAGACTGCTATGAACAATTATACTCCAAGAAATTGAATAGCATTAAAGAAATGGATAAATTCCTAGAAACATTCAACCTACCAAGATGGAATCAAGAAGAAATAAAAAAATCCAAACAGATGAATTATGAGTAATGAGATTGAATAATTAACCAAAAATCTCCCACCAAAGAAAAGTCCAGGGCCTGACGGATTCACTGCTAAATTCCACCAAATATTTAAATAATTCATAATAATCCTTATCAAACTCTTCCAAAAACTGAAGAGGAAGAAACACTTTCAAACTCATTTTTTAAGATCAGCCTGGGCTGGGTGCGGTGGCTCACGCCTGTAATCCCAGCACTTTGACAGGCCGAGGCAGGCGGATCCTGGCTAACACAGTGAAACACAGTCTCTGCTAAAAATACAAAAAATTAGCCGGGCGTGGTGGCGGGTGCCTATAGTCCCAGCTATTCCTGAGGGTGAGACTGGAGAATGGCGTGAACCTAGGAGGCGGAGCTTGCAGTGAGCCGAGATGGCGCCACTGCACTCTAGCCTGGGCGACAGGGTGAGACTTCGTCTCAAAAAAAAAAAAAAAAAAAAAAAAAAATTCAGCCTGATTCCAAGCCAGAAAAGGAGACTACAAGGAAAGAAAATTACAGGCCAATATGACTGATGAATATAGATGCAAAAATCCTTAACAAAATACTAGCAAGCTGATTTCAACAACAGTTTAAAAGGATCATATATTTTGACCAAGTGGAATTTATCCCTGAGAAATAAAGATGGTTCAACACATATGAAAATTAATAAATGTGATACATAACATTAACAGAATGAAGGCTTAAAATCTTATGATCAGGTCAATAAATGTAGAAAAGGCATTTGACAATATTTAACATCCTTTCATGATAAAAACTCCAAACAAATTAGGAATAGAAGAAATCCTCCTCAATACAGTAACAGTCTTAAAACTTTTAACAAGTATTGCGAGGATGTGGGTAAAAGTGAACCCCTGTACAAGCCCAAAGTTAACATCACACTCAATGGTAAAAAGCTAAAAGCTTTTCCTCTAAGATCCTCAAATCTTTGTCTCTAAGAAAAAAATTCATAGAGAACTACAAAAGATTCCAAATAGCTAAAGCAATTTTGAACAAGAAGAAAAAAACTGATGGCATCATACTTCCTGATTTCAAATTATATTACAATGCTGTAGTAATCAAAACAGCATGGTACTTGCATAAAAGCAGAAACATGGACCAATGGAGCATAATAGAAAGCACAGAAATAAGCCCACACATACACAGTCAAGTAATCTATAAAAAAAGTGACAAGAATACACAATGGGAAAAAATAATCTCTTCAATAAGTGGTGTTAAAGAAATGGATATCCACATGCAAAGCAAAATGAAATTGGGCTCTTATCTTACATCATGTACAAAAATCCCAATGAGAGAAAGTATTTCCAAACCATTTAACAGATAAGGAGTTAACACCAAACTACGTAAGAAACTTATACAGCTCAACAGCAAAAACAAACAAAACAAAAAACAACAAATAATCCAATTTTAAGAGGGGAAAAATACCTGAATAGACTTTTTTTTCCAAAGAAGACATAGACAACAGGTATATGAAAAGGCCCTCATTATCAGTAATGATCAGGAAAATGCAAATCAAAACTATGATGAGATATTAACTCTCATCTGTTAGGATGTCTATTATCAAAAGTTAAAAGATAGCAAGTGTTGGTGAAGATGTGGAGAAAAGGGAACACTTATACCTGTTGGTAGGAATGTAAATTGATACAGCCATTATGAAAAACAGTATGGAGGTTGCTCAAAAAATTTAAAATGTAAGTATCCACATGATCCAGCAATCCCAGTTCTGGGTGTATATCCAGGGGCAATAAAATCACTATTTCAAAGAGACATCTGGACTCCAATGAACTCCCATGTTCATTGCAGCATGATTCACAATAGCCACAATAGGGAAACAACTTACATGTATGGAGATAGATGAATGGATAAAGAAAATGTAACATACATGTACGATGGAACATTATGCAGCTTTAAAAAAATCAAGAAATCCTGTCATTATGAAATTAGAATAATGCCATGTCCATTACACTAAGTGAAATAAGACAGACACAGAAAGCAAATACTGCATGATTGCACATGTAAGAGGAATCTAAAAGTTGAACTCACAGAACAGAGTAGAGAGGTAGTTAGCAGAGGTTGAGGGATGAAAGAAATGGAGATATGTTGGTAAGATGGTACAAATTTTCAGTTATCAGAAGAATAAGTTCTGGTGACTATAGTCAGCAGTAAGATATTGTACAGTTGAAATTTGCTGAGAGTAGATCTTAAGTGCTTTTTTTTTTTTGAGACAGAGTCTTGCTCTGTCGCCCAGGCTGGAGTGCAGTAGCATGATCTTGGCTCACTGCAACCTCCACCTCCCAGTTTCAAGCAATTCTCCTGCCTCAGCCTCCTAAGTAGCTGGGATTACAAGTTTGTGCCACCATACCCAGCTAACTTTTGTATTTTTAGTATAGACCACGTTTCACCACGTTGACCAGGCTGGTGTTGAACTCCTGACCTCAGGTGATCTGCCCACCTCAGCTTCCCAAAGTGCTAGGATTACATGCACAAGCCACCGGGCCCGGCCAAGTTCTCTTACCACACACACAGAGGATGGGTAACTATATGAGGTTAGAAATGTGTTAATTATTAATAGTTTGGTTGTGGTAACTATTTCATAACATATAGACATGTCAAAACATCATATTGTACATCTTGACTATATACCATTTTGCCAATTATATCTTAATAAAGTAGGAAAAATAAATTAACAATATTATAAAGGTATTGAAACAAATCAGGTATAATTCATAACTGAGAATGATTTGAAAATTAAATTAGAAAAAAGCTATAGCTCAGAATATGAGAGAGAAGACTTGAAAGAGCAAATGATGATGTTTTAAGACAAAGTAAAATAAACTAATTTAAGGGCATAAAAACTATTGGGGAATATTAATAATATTTTTTTGTCTAATATTTGCTTTTCATTCAAGTCAACAACTGACTTGAATGAGAGTAATGGAAAAAACAGCAGGTCTAAGAAATATCTTGCGGTTGTAGTCAGTGGAATTTACAACCAAAGAAGTTTAAGAAGAAAGTCAAAGACGACTGTGGAAATTCAAGCCCAGGTTGCTGGAGAACACTGCTTTCATTAAAATTACAAGGCAGGCACGAGGGGAAAAGGTTGATTTTGAAGTACCAAAGAAAAGTAAAATAATCTACTGCTCAGTCATTTTCTATAAAATAAAAGTTGTAGGTAAGATAGAAACCCACATCTTGGGGATTAGGTCAACATTTTGGTTTGTGTGTATGTAACTTTGAGTTTTTATTTATTTTGCTTTGTTTTATTGGCCAAAGAAGAAAAATGCTATAAACAAATAATCAGTTAATATTAAAAAGAAATCAATGCCCCTTAGTGAAGTTACAAGCATGATTCTTACTTCAGATAATATGATGCTGTGAAAAAAAAATGACTGGAAAGCATCAAGAGTAACATTTTTTTTTTTATGTAGAGCCCAATTTTTATTTTTGTTTCATTTTATGGCAAGATTCCTTTATCAAATTCCTTTATCAAACCTATGGATTCAACAAGCCTTGTGGTTTTGACCCATAGTTTATTTTGTTATGAAGCCAATGCAAAAAACACAGCTCCCACAGTTTTTCAAGTTTTTAAATTTTTCTTCTAAAACTTGAAACAGAAAATTGGGACCAACACTCAGTAACTGATAATTTCGCATCTCTGCCTATGCTTCTAGTAGCTGTTTTACCTCCTCTTGGAACCTTGAGCCACAGAATGGATTTAGCCGGATAATTAGGGCAACAATAGTTTCAACGGTGACTTGTGTTTCTTTTCTGTGTTCTTTTTTTGTTCTCTTCTGACTCTGAGGTCACAGTGATTCTCTCTAATCTCAGATTTGGGGGCAATGTGGGGAAAGCCCTGAACATTGAAATCAGACCAGCTTAGGTAAAATCACAATCCAATCCTTAATTTTGTATTCTCATCCATGCTACTTATGCTCTTTAATTTTTCATATCTGTAAATTGGAGATTGTAGCCTCTTCCTTTCAGGTTTAGTGTGTTTGATGAGCCCTATAATACTAGTGGTGAACATTATGGTTCCAAGAAGCAGTGACTGTGTTCTGCCACTTTACAGCTAGGTACCCTTAAGCAGGTTAGCTCCTTTTCAATTTCCTCCATAAAACTGGTATAATAAAGGCATTAATCCTGCCCCACATACAACATCTATTCACCTATGATGGACCAGGCACTCTTCTAGACTCTTAAAATATTGTAAGATTAATTAAAATAAAATACGTATGAATGGCCAGTTGTAATATTTTCCTACACATCACCTCTCTTTCTTGTAAAGATTTTCTATCTCCCCTACCCTTGCTGAGCTCTCTGTAGGTGGAAAATACTTCTCTGCCCCATTGTTAGGATCTGATCAATGGATAATGAACATGAACAGACACAGTGAGATGTATACCATGTCCCAATTGAAATTTCAAATATGCTTTTTTTTCCATCCTCTATGAAATGTGTCAAATAGGGACTTGGTCTTTTAGCCATGGTCTCAGAGAGATAGGACCACGTGAAACAGAGACACATAGCTTAGAGCTACATAAAATTACACAGAGCTATGATTAAGATCTATCTGTCTGTCTATCTATCTGTCTGTCTGTCTATGTCTTTGCTCTTATTCTCTATGCCAACCCACACGCTTGAGAGCAAGAAATAAATGTAGTCATAAGCTAGTGAGACTTGGCTTTCAGTAAAAGCTGACTGACATATAATATAGTATCTGGCACATAGAAATAGTTAATATTTTAGCAATAATATTAAAACTAAACTAAAATATATAACGAGAGTATATAAAACACCTAAAATTATTGACATTCCTCCACCTACTTATCCATCCAACAAGTATTTGTTGAGTACTAGTATGTGTCAAATACTGTTGTAGGAATTGGAGATTAAACAGTGAAGAGGTGATATACCTGCTCTCATGCAACTAACATCATTATGGGGGAAAATAGAAATTTAACCATAAGGGTGATAGGTGTTGTGAAGACAAATAACACCAGGAATAGAAATAGAAAATGCCAGATAAGAAAGAAACTGTGTGTGTGTTGTGTTCAGAGGAGGCTTCCCTGAAGAAGAAACTCTGGCAGAGACCAGAAGAAAGTAAGGGAGGGAGTCAGATAGACATCTGTGGGAAACATGTTCCAGGAACAGGGGAAAGCAGATGGAAAAGCCCTAACCATATGATATGGTTTGGCAGTGTCCCTACCCAAATCTCATCTTGAATTATGGCTCCCATAATTCCCAAATGTCATGGGAGGGACCCATTGAGAGGTAATTGAATCACAGGGGCAGGTCTTTCCTACACTGTTCTTGTGAAAGTGAATAAGTCTTACAAGTTTTATAAAGGGGAGTTACCCTGTACACACTCTCTTTGCCTGTACCATGTAAGATGTGACTTTGATCCTCCTTCACCTTCTGCCATGATTGTGAGGCCTTCATAGCCATGTAGAACTGTGAGTCGGTTAAATCACCTTTCTTTATAAATTACCCAGGCTCGGGTATGTCTTTATTAGCAGTGTGAGAATGGACTAATACATCATAAATTGGCTGAAGTGCTCAAGTATTAGCTAAGAGGCCTTTGTAGTAGGGAAAAGTGAATGAGATATACACTGGTGAAAGGTGAATTCAAGAGGTATAAGAGGTTAGTCATTTATTCCTTGGAAGCTATCATTAGTTTGAGGTTTGCTCTGAATGAGATAGAAAGTCATAGGAAGATTCTGACAATAGAATGACCTAATCTCATCTAAGTTTGAAAAGAAACATGTGGGCTGCTGTTTTCAGAATATAGCACTCAAGGGTAGGAGCAGATAGATCATTTAAAAAGCAATTGCAATAATCCATGCATAGACACTGGTTGCTTGGACCATGGGGAAAGTGGTGAGGGCAATGAGGAGTGGGTACTAAACCAAATTTGTTAATATAAACCAGATTTGTTAATATGGAATAAGCAGCTAGACATAAACTGCCATTTGCTGAGATAGGGAGGTATACAAGAGTGGCAGGATTGAGAGGCAACTGGTAATCAGGAATTCACTTTTAGGCATTGAGAGGTAAGGGTAAATTTGTTCAGTTCTGCCTCTTGTTTTACTGGCCTTCAAGAGAGGGATTTGGCTGCCTCCAGAGTTCTATGAAAACCATGACACAGAGTGGTGACACCAACCGATCCTGTTAGGATGCTGAGTGGTGGGTGGGATCAGAGCTGTGTCACATAGCTACAACTGAAAAGATTGGAATCAGCCCCATCCCCTGACTCTGCCTGGGATGGAGCTGCTGCTCCGCTAACCAATGAGGCTAAGATGATAGAGCAGGGATGGATGTTAAGTTTTCAGCAATTGAGAATGTTGTTGGGCCCCAGCCTCTGATCACTCCAGGGAGGAGATCATGTTCCCTCTTGTCATGCACTTTAAGAGCTCTCAGTCTGATTGCCAAACTCCATTAGTTTAATATCCAGTCTTCTTAGATCACTATGCACTTCTCAGAAAGGGTTTCTCCTCATAACACTATTCAAGGCCTGGGTCGTGTTTATTTTGGGTTATTTCCTATCATTATCTTTAAGATGCCTTCTAGACATCCAGGTTAAGCTGTTGAGTAGGTAGTGAGTATATGAGTCTGGAGTTAGGGGAAAGTTTGAAAATTGATATATATCTGGAAAATATGTCATTTATGTCATTTTAATAGACACAAATCCATAATATAGTGAGGAAATGGTTGACAACAATTGTTAGAAATATTTAAAGTGCTTCCCGAGAGTAATCCGAGAGGTTAATAAAGTATCCAATGCGATGTAATTATAAGGCAAATGGTTTGGTTATTGTAACTCCTTAAATATAATGGAATTACATTTTAACTTCAGACATGATTTTCTAGTATTTTGCATGTGATAAGACATAGACATAAGTGATTCAAACATCTTGACTATGTTTGACACTTTAAAACTAATTACTAGCAAGGATCTAAAAAAATCTTTTCCAGAGTTAATACTTTTGAGAAAAAGAATAAAAGCAAGGTCATGTTGGAAATTTTGTAGAAATGAAATATTGATTTCCTTGGAAGTTTTCCAAGTAAACAGATTTAGAAATAACCCCAAATTGAAATGTTCTCTCTTACCAGGGTAGAGGGTGCAGTCCATAAATGAGAGATCATCAATCGCAATATCTCCAGTGAAGCCATCTCCCACTGAAGCCTCCACCAAGATCTGAAAAATAAATAAATAAATAAAAATAAGAAATGTGTTTATGTGGTAAAGGAAATTAAGTTATGGAATTGATGAAGAGGAATTTAAAATTTACCCAACTATAACCTTCTGTGCCATTAAAAAATTACTTTGCAGTAGTCTCCATAAGTGGTCATCTTGCCTTGAATACGTCTAGTAACAGAAATCTCCATACTTCATTGAGCCTATTAGACCCACGGAGCTCACTGAGTTTCTGATGAGTTTCCATTTTTGAAATTTCAGTATATTAGATTGATATCCACTGTCCTATAACTTTCAGCCATTAGTTCTAGATTTGTGTTCTTCCCTTCTGGTCCTTTAAGTATTTGAAGGCAAATAATTGTTCCCTCATCCCCCTGGGTCATTTGTTTCCCAAATTAAACCTCCTCATCCTCCTAGATTTTCTACCAGAGTTACTTGCTAGGATATACAGTTTAAAGGGCTTTAAAATGTTTCTCACATGACACTGATTCTGTAACACTTTATGGAATTGGCTAATCGTGATTAGATCTCCTTCAGGGCCACATTAATCACAGTGAACTCAGATGACATTTGTGCTGCTGCAGAAGCTGCAGTTCCACCAAAACTTAGTAAAATACGAAATACCACATATAGACAAACCACTGTAGTATATGAGATTGTGATTAGGGTTTAGATTTACTGTAATAGAATTGATCATGATGAATTATTTTAATACTTATGCAAATGTGTTGCGTGCTTGCTAGGAATCCCAGCATAATTTAATAATAAAGAACTTCTAGCAAACTCAAACTTAGAAAAATACATTATGTTTTCCCATTATTATATGAACATATGTTTTCATTTCATTTTCCTCACAAATGTTATATGTGGGAGTTGAAGTTTTACTTTTCATGCTCTAGCCTTCATTGAAAGTTACCACATACATTATTTGTTGACATTCTCCTTGAGAAAGAAAATTTTAAAAGGTCAAATTGCGACCTCAAACCTCTTAACACTTTTCCCCAACTTTCTACTCTTTCTTGAGGTCTACCAGGATTTTCTCCCTGATTTGTCACTGAGGAAATTAATTAATTTGAGAAATGTTTCTGCATAGAACTAGTGGGCAAATATAGTCCCCCTGACATTATTTGAACAACATTTAATGATGTTATACAGGAAGTGTCCTGCTGTTTTACAATGAGTCTCTCCAAAGATAAAAATGCATCCTTTTTCCCACCACCATCATGAGTGAAAGGCATTATAGGCAGAGAAAACAAAAATGTATAAAGAATGTTTAGTCCAAAATCATACAATTATTTTCAATAAACCTAAACTAGCAGACAGAATTTGAAAGAACATACTACAGAAAAACATATTCTGTTTTATTTTTTAAAATAGAGTTGGGTGAACAATTGGGGAAAAGGCACAAATATAAATTAATCACCAATAAATGTCCTGTACCCATACATGTAAATCCCACTGCAATAAAACACAGAACATGCTAACAAATTGCTTAGAAGAAACAGTAAAAGAAAGAAGAAACTAGGGTAAATAAAAATAAATACTATTGACTTGGCCTCACTCCTCATGATTATCATTATCTTATTAATGAGAAGGAATAGAAAATTGATATTAACATCCCACTTCATAGAGAGTGAGGCTGTTGTACATATAAGTAGCTGTAAACCAGCTTTAGGGATATATACACATTCATAGCTCCATTCTGGTGTTTGGAGTCAATTGTTCCAAGACTTTTTATTGTCTTTATATAGTCACAAATTAAAGAATTGGCTATTTATGAAAATTTCAGACAAAATTCTGTAACCCACAGAGGGCCATAACAGGTTAGAGAATGTGATTTGCTCAAGGCATTTTTCCTTTGGAGTTTCCTTCATGTTGCATGAGAAGTATTTTAATATTGTTTCTATCTGCATTCAAGGCCAATGGGAAGACAGAAACAATCCAAGACAGAAGACAGTTGGGTTTGCTCCAATACATAATTTAATCATAATTTTTACTAAAATATCTTCAATTTGTTAACCTCTAAATGTTAGCATTCTTGAGAATTAATGAACAATAATTACAATTTGAGAAACTAAAATTGTCCATTTGTATGATAGTCTCAATCTCTTTTGAATATTTAACAAAAGCATTTTTAAAAGACTTTTTGATCATAATCACACTTCAGAAACAAAGTTATGACTGTTAAGGTTTAACCCTACTTTAACTCTATATTTTAGTCCTGCAAAAAAGCTTGGTAAATTATTTTAAAATGCTAGTCCTAAGAAAATGGCCACAAAAAGAATAAACCCAAATGCCTCTATTATGAAAATGTCACTTTCATTTATGGTGTTTTTTCCCCGAGAATGAGTAGAAGATTATCAAAACACAAGAATTATACATTGTATGTAAGATAGTATTGATTCTGGAAATTAGGGAAGCCGAATTTTACTCCTAAGTCCCATTGCTACCTTACGGAGTGCCTCAAAGGGCAACTGAAAATCCAGTTTAGTTTAAATGACTTGCCTTATCTGTACAGGTCAATTCTACTTATATTAGAACTATCGTCATCTAGGAAATGTTATGAAGTAAACCAGCTCATCCAAGCTTTTCTTTGCATGGGCTGCCACCTGCTCCATGTAAAGACAGACTGGCCTTGGCAACCGCGTTGGAACTTTCAGGCTTAAACATTAACGAGGCTCTAGCAACTTTCCTGAACTCATCCTTCTATGTATTTAGGAAACTGAATGACTGACCAAAAATTTTAAATGATCTAGAAACGATTGTCCTCACATACAAACACATGTTTTAGCCTCCGTTAACTCATAAGAGAAATGGAATTAATTCAACCTGCTGCTTACTTTCACTTTAGCCATCACGTATTTGTAAAATATTACACAATTCCAATATAACATATCAGTTTTTAATATAATGTATCCTCAGATACATTATATTAAAATTGGTATGTTTTATAACTATGACGTATTTTCAGATATATTATAAATTTATAAACTTTAAACAAGAATTTCTGTCTCAAACATAATGTATTTTATATGAAGATACATTATATCTGAGGCAGAAATTTTAGTTTAAAATTTATAAAAAGCACATATTCTATGTGGAGCAACTGAGACTCCAATGCATTCCTGATGAGAATCCTAAATGGCACAGCCATATTAATACAACTAATTTGGCAGGTTCTTATAAAATTAAACATATACTTTCATATGACATGGCAATGCACATGTAGGTATTTGTTTATTCAAGACAAATGAAGATGTGTCTAAACAAAAACCCATTAACAAGGTCTATATAGGCTTTGTTAATAATCTCCAAAAGCTCAAATCAACCCAAATATCTCCCAACTGGTAAGTAGATAAGCAAATTGCAGTACATTTATACAATAGAATACCACTCAGGAACAAAAAGGAACAATGATGTATGCAACAACAGCTGTGAACCTCAAAAGCATTAAAGTGAAAGAAGCCAGATTCAAAAGCCTGTATCATTTATCAGCTCCTTTTATGCCATTTTAGAAAAGTCAGAATTATTGGTATATTAGAATACTCTCATGCTGCTATAAAGAACTGCCTAAGACTGGGTAATTCGCAAAGAAAAGAGGCTTAATTGACTCACAGTTCTGTAGGGCTGGGGAGGCCTCAAGAAACTTACAATTGTGGCAGAAGGGGAAGATAACATGTCCTTCTTCACATGGTGACAGGAGAGAGAATGAGACCCGAGCAAAGGGCGAAACCCCTCATAAAACCATCAGATCTTGTGAGAACAGTATGGGGAAACCACCCCCATATCTCTACCTGGTCCCACCCTTGACCTATGGTGATTATTACAATTCAAGGTGAGATTTGGGTGGGGACACAGAGCCAAACCATATCAATTAGAAAACAAATCAGATTTGTGTTGACAGGAGCTGGGGGTGTAAAAGGAGGAGATTGACTACATCAGGAAATGGAAGATTTGGGGGAATGGTGGAGATATACTCTATTTTGATTGTAGTGGTTGCTTACACAACTGTATACAGTTGACTCTTAAACAACATGAGTTTGAACTGCCTTGGTCCACTTATGTGTGGCTTATTTTAAACCAAACACAATAAAAAATACTTGTGGCTGTGAAAGATGTGTATACAGAGGGCCAACACTTTGTTCCCAGTGCAGGACTTGAGTATGTGCTGATTTAGTTACATGGGGGCAGTCCTGGAGCTGATCCTCTGAATCCCAAAAGACAACTGTACATTTGTTGAAATTCATAGAACTGCTCACCTAAACAGGATAAAATCGACATATAAATTATACCTCAATAAACAAATACAAAGCATTTATTCTATACTTATTGCCATAAGTCATCAATGTGTCTATTACTTTCACGTCTTTTTCTCAATTGCTAATTTAATGTGTGGCATTTTATAACCAGCATATAGTAATCTCAAGAATCTCAATCATTCTTCAATTCGGCTATGAACAATTTTCTGTTGTTATCCACTTATAATTTCCTAGAGGACAAATATTTATGCTCTCTCTTATACTTCTTAATGATACCCACTTATTTTTCATTGGATTTTCCAATAATTAAAAATGCACAAACAGAATGAAAGGAATTACATGAAGCTCTCTTTTAGCCCATTTTAACACCTAAGGTGCTAAGTAAACTCTTTTAAACACATTCAGACAACTGTCTAATATTTAACCACATAACCTACAATTCTTGGGAGCTTTTAGAAAATCAGTTTAGAATTCCAAACTTTTTAGGCCAATACTGAGGGAAATATTTCCTGGATACAATATAAAAGGGTTTTTAAATCATCTTTGCAATTGTTTACACAACCCTGAAACCAATCTCTATGAAATAAAACTCAGATTTGGCCTGACAAATTTTATGATTCTAACTCTGTGGCTGACTCTATCACGTACACAAAACTGCAGAATAATTGGAGTTTTTCAATTACTATAGTAGACATACGAAAACCATTTATCATGAAACAAGGGTCATAAGTGCCATATTAAAACTGTGTGAGAAACGGGAAAAAAGGAATGGATAATAATAACATTGTGGTAATAGTAGAGACAAAATAAAATGCTGGGATATATAAGTAGTCAAGAACTATAAGATGATTACTGACAAAAAAATATGATGTCTACTAAATCTGTGTTCTTATTTTGGGAAACAAAATCATGACAAAATTTATGTTGATCTTTTGGCTTTATATTGTATTTCTTCTTAGCTAATGTCTGGCTTATAGCTTGCTGAGAATTTTTGATTCAAAAAAGAAAAATGATTGCCTACTTAGGCATTGTGCCAAGTGATTCCACAGTTACCAGGGAGAAATAAATTCATCCCCATCCTTGACTATCTCACCATTTATGATAGAGAAGACTAAATGGTGGCCCTTGGGCTGGACCCAGTTCATAACAGTTTAGTCTAACTCCATCAGTGCTCTTGAGTCAGAATGGTTGCCAATATTTTAAAAGTAGGATATCTCACAAGAAGACATTGCTCCTCAACTGCTTCAGACACTAGTCCTCCCTATTATGCACCCACACCAAGGGTGTCAGTTGCCATCCATTATTTTAAACTTCACCTACTTTATCAGTTCATTTTCACATTGCTGTAAAGAACTACGTGAGACTGGGTAATCTATAAAGAAAAGAGGATTCATCGACTCACAGTTCCACAGCCTGTACAGGAAGCATGGCTTGGGAGGCCTCAGGAAACTTACAATCATGGCAGAAGGCAAAGGGAAGCCAGCATTTCCTACATGGCTGGAGTAGGAGGAATAGAATGAAGGGGAAAGAGGGAAAGTGCGACACACTTTTAAACAACCACATCTCATGAGAACTCCCTAATTATCATGAAAACAGCAAGGGGAAATCTGCCCCTATGATCCAATCACTTCCCACCAGTCCTGCCCCCAACACTGGGGATTACAAATCAACAAATCAACATGAGATTTAAGTGGGGGACACAGAGTCAAACCATATCACCTACTTCTTTCAATTCATGTCCCATGCCTGGTTCACATAGTTACTTGGGTTTGCCCTTCCTTGCGCAGTTCAAATCAGAAAGCATGAAGGGCCTGAGATTTTACCATACTTGGAAGCTAATGAGTAAATTTGCCACTATTTCATATATATACACTGATATAAGACACTAGATCCCTGATACAGAAAGACAGGAAAAAGCAACAGCCAGAGAAGTACCTTCCATTTCCACAGGGCAATATGAGGAGGCCTGGATGTTTACCTGCACGTGAGACAGTCACACCCATAGGAGAGGAATACAAAATGAGGAGACTCTAGCTGGAATAGGCTGCTGGCATGTCTGTCCATTCTCCCCTCCAGAGAAAGAGAGGTGGCAAGAAGAGCTTATTTTTACTCTGGAATGTAAGCAAATATCTCAAGGTAAAGACCATTTAAATATGCCCTTTGCTTAAAGGCTGAACTGGGCCAAACAGAAGAAATCCATGGAGAATTATCTCCAAACAGGGCACTTGGATGGTGCCACATGGTTGAAATATTTCATTTGTGGAAGTATTACGATCCCTTAATTCTTTTCTAATATATCTGCACATTGGAATGGTTAAATCAACTCAGCCTCCCCTCCCCTTATAAAATGTCTCATTTTATACTCTTCTGAAGGAAGGAGTCTCATTTGTTAGAGTCTTCCAGATTTGACTACCCACCTGCTGCTTGCCCACAAAGCCTTTTCCCATCAAGGCCTCTGCTGTGTTGAGGGCAGAGAGTAAATAATAATAATATTAAAAGAGAAATCAAAAAAGATTTAAGAAATTGGGCCGTTCAAAACCTCACACATGTTTTTTTACTTACAGAGAATTCTTTCTGCTAATCTTGTTGAGTGAAACAGAATACACACATTGAGAGAGAGAGAGGTAGAGAGAGGGAGGATGTGGGGAGTTGATCTTTACTTTGGAATCTAAACAAATGTCTTACATTACACATATCATCACACATATCTCTAAGTACTCAAGTCATATGAGATTAATTTGCTTTTGCGGTTTTTAAAGGATTCACAAACCACAAAATTCATTTCAGTTCCATTTTCCTCTGTGTGTTTTTAGATGCACAAAAAAAGGGCCAAAATTGGGGCACATTTGTGTTTTTGCCTCTAATATATAACAATGCCTTCCTGAAACCTGCCTAAGTAAATTTTAAAAAGAATCAATGTTGATCATCTTGAAATTAGTTTGCTACTTGAAACTCTGCCCACTCACATGCTATTTTAAAGTACCCTCTGAGAACCCATATACCCTGTAACCCACTTCGCATCTCACATATTATGTGAATGAGGACAAATCATTCTCAGTTTTTCCAAATCCTGAAAATTATATGGAACCTATTTTACTAAAGGTTACAAAGAAGGATTTAATTGAAAAAAGTCTGGTTGATATTTTAGAAAAAAAGTGAAGAAGTTTCAGAGCTATTGATTAAAATTTTCAGTAAATTGTGTTTTTATTATTTAAAAATGACATAATAAGGTATAATGAGATTTTAACAGAATACAATGTACTACTGTCCGATCAATAGGCTCACACATGCCAAAATTAAATTCTTATTTAGGAAGCATAGTTTTAAAATTCTTAAATGTCATTTTTTTCCCATCAGACTAATTTTATCTTCCATACCATTAAAGGTAATATTTAAAGAAAAGAGTTGAACTCTAATTTATTATTTTAATATACAAGTCTTTCTACAAAAAATCATCATATGCCTTTCATTCTCTTTGTAAAAGGAGATACCAAATCCCAAATTTACCCCTATTTTTATGTTTCTATGTAGCAACTTAACACTGATGTAGACCTAAAGCAGAAATTAAAAAAAAAGATAGATTTAAACTCTACTTAAACCTTAACTAACCCATGTTTGTCTTTTGTTCTAGCTCAGTGTCCCACATACCCACCCATTAGTCATTGTGAATTAGAAATTGTATCTGAAGTTCCAGGTTAGATGTTACTTCCTCAGAGAAGCCTTCCTTGACCACTCAAGCTAAGGCTATTTTCTTTTTATTTTTACAAACTTCTTATTGCTTATAATCACATAAGTATTTGTGCATTTAATATTTGTCTTCTCTATGAGACTTTAAGGACAACCTCCAGGAGGGACACTGAAGGACACAAGCACGGCAAACACAGCATCCAGCACAGTAACTAGCACATTATAAGCTCTTAATGTACTTTAAGAAAAAATGAAACTTCTCCTTTCAACTAAAACTGTGGGTGTTACGCTTGGTTTTACATGACACAAAATTATCAAAAGAACAAACATGTGCCAAAGATACTGATTATGCTAATATTTCACACTACTATCTAAACTGCTGACAAATCCTGCATCCTTTTACTTTAAAACCGTGTCTTTCTCTTCCTTACATGACCTAGTTCCTGGATTCCAATTCGATTTCTACCTACATTTATATAGTTTTGCCATGACTGTCCTCCTTTTTCCATTCCCCAACTTATGCCTGCATTTCCAAGTCCTTTCCTTCAATCTTCGGTTATTTATCAAGCATCACTTTCTATCTGGAGTAATATCAATTTCATTTGTTAGATGAATTAAAAGAAATATGTATACACACATACACACATATTTGTGTGTGTGCATATATATGTGTGTATGTGCACAGAGACATACAAACACGTGTATATATGTTTCAATTTAATTATATATCATATAAATATATTTAATATAAATATATCATATATAATTATATACTATAAAATATATAATATATGATTTATATTATAAAATATATAATATAAATTAAAACATATACACATATATGATATACACATATATCATATATGTTATATATCTGTATAATAGCTATTAGTTGTGGCCAGTCTTACAACATATTTTTTAAAATCTATCATTTCAATACTAAATGGGTCCATAGAGAACATTTAGAATCTAAAATTCTTAGTTTAGATTTGAATAAATGAGACCCACAAAATTTAAATAACTCATCCATAGGCCCATAGAAAGACCATTGGTTAAATGATGTCCAAACAGTCAAAGAGTCTAATTCTTGACTGGTTTAAAAAGTCCAAATGCTTCAAATTTTTACTTTCTCTTTTACTAGGCTTCTTGCTTTTTTTACTGATCACATAGTCACTAATACGTGTCAAATGACAGAGGAAGCTATACAAATAATACAAAACCAATTTAAACAGTTATTTATATTTAAACAACTATTAATTCTTAATATAAAATTGTAACATCTACCAAGTGGTTAGCACTATAATAATAATATAACATTTTCTACACGTGTCACACTTTTTTTTTTCATGGCACCTTAATACTCATTATGTAACTGACTTTGGACCCTTACAAGATGAACAAGTTCTGTAATAATAAATGTTTCTCCAAAATAAACACTTTTTTCAATTTAGATTTTAAAATCTCATTTTAGTGAAAATAATACCTGCTTTTGAAACTGTTAGATTAAATAAAACTTGGCCTAAAGTTTCCTCCATAGTTATTATGTTAGTACTTTGAATCCCTACATAGCAAACAGCAACCTTAGTATGTAAACAACCTGCAATCTAAGAGTATAATCTTGTAACCGAGTGTCTGCCAATCACAGCAGTCAAACTTCAGCACAAATGATTAAACCATGTTCACATAAAGCAAAAGCCTTAGCACACCATGCTCAAATAAGGCAAATGCTGAGCTCTAACCAATCAAGCTGTTTCTGTATATCACTTCCTTTTTCTGTCTACAAATACTGCCTGCCCATGTTACTGGGTGGAGCTCTCTGAACTTCTCCTGGTTCTGAGTGCTGCCCAATTCATGAATCTTTCCTTGCTCAATTAAATTATGTTAAATTTAATGTGGGTAAAGTTTTTATTTTAACAAAATTAATGCTGTTATTAACATTTTCTTCTTTAAAAGTTACAGTATTTCATTTGAAATGTAACTTTAAAGTTTTTTATTGTCAAGTTCCTGTCCACTTTGTAAATGCTCTTCAAATTAGACTTCCTCAAAAATAAAAATATAACATTAATGTCATATTTTTTATTACTTACATGTGGAAATGCTTTGGTGTCACCTAAGCCTCTGATTCTCAAAATGGTATTTGAGGGTATGTTGAACATTAACTGTGACATAATGTGCACATTATAATGTAGTTTGGGGGTGGGGGAATTTAGCTCATCAAAATCTATAATTTAACATACATTTCTCCTTACAATAAGGCTAATATATATAAAACAGACCTTACAAGACCAAAGAATCATAAGAACACAGGAATATTCATAAATGTTGCAAACCCTTTAACATAGAAACTAAACATCACTCCTTAACTGCTTGAAAAAAATAGATAATTTTAATTCCAGAAATCTAGAGTAAAATCTCTTTGGTGGTTTATACCTTGGGAAGACCTTGCAACCCAAGTTATCCTTGAATATTTAAGAGATATTTCATTACTTATGTGATTTCTTAACGTGGTAAATGTTAAGAGAATATTTTTAATGAAGTAATTTAATTTTTGAACATGTTGAGGGTCATTAATTTCTTAAGGCTTTTTGTTTTTGTATTTCTTTTTCAGTTTGTGAAGATGTGGCAGGAGTACAACCAACAAGCCCTTTGGCTTTTCTATTTAAAAAAATTCCATTTGCAAGAACTTTCTGGATCTTCAGTTCATGAGATCCTAGGCACTATGTAGACTAGCTGTGCAAATTAACTATTTTTGATTATATGTTTGGTCAAAGTTTTGCTAAACATCTTTCATCATAATTTCACTAAACCAGGTGGCAGCCTTTCTCATTATACACATTTGTATAATGGGATTTTTGACGGCAGTAAGTCACACAATTAAAGAAAAAAGAAACACGCCGTTGTATAGAGCCACATATTCATATTAAGTTAAGTGATAGAGAGCATCCCTTTATATCAAACTGATGAAATTGTCCATTAATGCTTTTCCCAAACTCATCAAGCATCATATTTTTGTACATACAAAAATAAAAATTAAGTATTCAATTCTGACAAATTAGTATACTACTTTCCCTGAAAACTGGGAATGAGTTATCAAAACCATTCTCACTGCATTATCTGGCAGCTCAACAGGATGGTCCTTTATCTCAGTTATGCCTGGGGTAAATATTCAAGCAATCACCCCAGCTTCATCTGTTACAAGATAAGCCTGAGTTCTATTTTTTGTTCTTGTACTCTGGTGTCCAGCCACTGCCCCAGGCTCCTATTTAAGAAGATGAGTTTGTCTCAAGCAATGCCTCAAATCAGAAATTCCTTTAAAGCATTAGGTCAGAAATTCCAGATCAAATTACATCCAGGCTTTTTCCCCTTCATGCCCAGGCATTTTACAGCAGAAGAAAATAAGCACTAGCACCTCATGCCAGCCTCTTATAGTGTCTCCCCCTCTGGGTATACTCAGCTTGTGTCTGGTCTTCAGTGACCTGGACAGTATCCCCAGAAAGTAACCATAAAACAAAATGCCAATTACTTAATACAAAATGAAAATATAACTCTACATGTGTCTGAATATTTATGCTAGCTGGTTATCAAAATATGGTTATCAGGAAAGGAAATCTACTTGAACAAAATCAAGGACAGAAGTGTTTGCTAAGCAGATAAAGTAGAGGGAAAGAGGTCTGGAATATTCTATTGAGATAGTATCAGCAAACTAATATATTCAGTTGTCTACCATCTAGAAAGGGATAGTGTATTGACACCCTCTCCTTTCTACAGAACTAAAAGCACAGATAAAATCTTCACCATTAACAAAAGCTCTCATTAACTGTTTGACACATCATCATTTTTTATAATTCAGCTACCTTCCACTGACTGCATTTAAGTTAGCATCTTTGTAATGAAATTTAAAGAGATAATATAGGGTCCTTGATGCTATTTAGGAGATAAGCTAGAATGAATTGTCACATTTACAATTCATCTCGAGAAATTTTTAAAATATATTGTGACATTCAATAGCATGGCACTTACTTTACACATCGTTTAATCTAATGTTTCCCCAATTTGTCTTTTTTACCATCAGAATCACTAACAGCTTTTGCTAAAAATACAGATTCTTAGGATTCTCCTCTGAAGCTTTCGATATTGGTGTTTGTAGGGAATCTACATTTTTGTATAAGACTTTAGGTTTTTCTGATAATTAGGAAAATTTAAGAGCTACTAATCTAACCTAAGTTCTGTGTTAAAAAGGACAAGTGGATTCCCAGGGATATAAAGTCCTGTGCCTGATAATGGAGATATTTTATAATTTTTCACACACATGCAATTAAAAGTCCTAGGAATATAAATTACTTGACCTGATAACTGAGATGAGTGAATTATCAATTCCTCTTAAATCAAATTTCTATTCAACTATGCAATGTGGAGAGAATATAGTATGCATACATTTATTTATTTTATGGCTCAAAAGAAAATTTTTGCTATGTTTTCCCTAGTCTATTGAGGATTCAGTTTGTACCTGGTAGTCTCCTATAAAACCAGCTAAAGCCTACACAAAAAATCATTTGTAATTTAGATGAGCTATTTATTTCTACTTCCCAAGAATCTATTCTGCTTTCTCTAGTTCCTCACATTACCTAGATTATAGTTAAAAATAATGCTGCATCTCATTCTGAACTCTCAGTGTATAAGCTTGTGTGGAATCTAGGACTTCTTCAATGACAACATTTCAACATTGAAACAAAATTAATACTAGTGCAGTCTGAAAGCCACTCAATACACAATTTATTTGTACCTGCTTTTCATCCCTTGGATTCTAAGAGGGATGCTCCAGCAATGCTGCAAGCTCACTGACAGAGTTCATGAGTTACTGTAACGTAATTTAACGTCATCTGAGGTACTATTCTGACTTCTCCTCTATTGATAGTCTTAGTTCACTGGCCACCTATGGGAGGTGCAGAGAAGCAACCACCTGACAAGGACATCTGTATTTGCTCTTAATTTATACCCAAGGCTGGGATGTTTCATATGATAAAGAGACCAAATGCAGAATTAGTCTATATGTGGTCTGGCAATTGATCTCTGCAATAATCAAACCTCAAAGACAATCAAACCTGAAATCTAAGCTACATATTAAATAGCTTGGTTTTTAGGTTGCACGTTGCACGTTGCTGTGTATGCTGGCTTCATAGAAAATGCAAGTAGCAATGGCCATTTTTTCAAAGCCATTAGCCCTGGAGCCCTCCTAGTTTTGAATCACATAGAAATAGAAATCAAATCTCACTAGATTTTTTTTTTTTGAAACAGGGTCTGGCTGAGTTGCCCAGGCTGAAGTGCAGGGCGTGATCTTGGCTCACACCTCTGCCTCTTGGACTCAAGCCATCCTCCCACCTCAGCCTTGGAGTAGGTGGGACCACAGGCATGTGCCACCATACCCAGCTAATATTTTTATTTTTGTACAAATGGGGTTTGTCATCTTTCCCAGGCCGGTCTCAAACTCCCAGACTCAAGCAACCCACCTGCCTTGAATTCCCAAAGTACTGGGTTTACAGGTGACAGCCACTACGCCCAGCAACTAAACTTCTAAAAATCAATTTTACATAAAATTATCTAAGTGTGCAAGGAAAGATAAGAAGCCTAAGGAACCAGTGAGTTGAAGAATAAATGCAGTTTAAAACATACATGTAAACAACATGATGTGATGTGGTAGGAATATCACCTAACATGCTTTAAAGCATGAGTAAAAGGTCTTTTCTTAGAAAACTGGATCTTAGTTTAGGATATCTTTAGATAAGAGTATGAAAAGTCATATCATATTGATGATTAAAGTGCTTCCTTTGGCTAATTTTAAAGATAGGATATTTACTTTCATATAATTCATAGGAATCTTAGAGTTAAAAATAAAATTTCCCTTCTCAAATCCTTACTTTCATACTTTTTTTGCATTTCTTTCGCTTTTGTGTTAATGGCCTGTGTCTCAACATATTCTATTAAGCCTTCTAAAAACACATACTTTGTTTTCAGCCTCTTCAGAGCACCATCACTCCACCTCCTAGGCTTCTGAAGAAGCAGACCCAAGCTTATTCTTATTACATATTTCTAAAACTAGGTGACCAAGAAAAATTGATACTTTTCCCATAATACCTTTAAGTTAATAATCAGGTGTATGCTGAGAGGTAAAGACCCAAGAGTGTTGGTTGTCTAATTGTGCAGCTGGATAAACAAATCTTAATGCTTGAAAATATTCAAAGGTTATTCTCACATTGATTGTTGCTAACTATGTGTAACAACATGAAAAGAAAAAAAATCAAAGAATTATGTCTGAGGATAATACACAATCTCTAAGGGTAAGAAGAGCAACAAAAATTCTGCTTCAATTACTACTGAAATAATATATTTATCTTGTGAAATCTACAGTGGCTGGTTGTAAAGATTAGGCATTAGCAAACTGATAAAGACTTTTTAATGAAAACATTATGAAATATAGTTTTTAAAAAGTTAAATACACCCACACCAGTTTTTCACATTCTTTGGTTTGCTTTAATACTGCCATTAAATAATTGATTTAGTTGTGACATAGATCCTATGTTCCATGGAGTCTACCATTCATAAAGATGTAATGTAAGGTAACAAAAATATAAATTGTGTGTGTGTGTGGGGGAGAAGTCAAGAGTATTTTTATGTGACCAAAGTTAAGCTGTTATCAGTTTAAAATAGTCTGTTACAAATACAGGACTCTGTATGTTAGTTTCACTAACCAGAAAGAAAAAAATTACAGCAGATACACACACACAAAAAAAAAACGGGAAAAGAAACAAAGCTTAGCACCACAGAAAACCACCAAACTAGAGAAGTAAACAATAAGAAAGGAAGAAGTGAACAAGTAATCTAAAAAACAATTAATGAAATGGTAGAAGGAAGTCCTAATTTATCAATAATAAACTTGAATAGAAGTGGATTAAACTCTAATTAAAAGATATAAAGTGGATGAATGGATTCAGATAGCAAAACCCACCAATATGCTGCCTACATGATACTTACCTCACTATTGAAGACAAATAGACTGAAAGTGAAGAGATGGAAAAATATATTTTATGCAAACAAATGAAAAGCAAGCAGGAGTAGCCACAGTCATGTCAGATTTTAAAAGGCTTTAAGTAAAAAACTATATAAAAAAAGAATGTCACTGTATAATGATAAAAGGGCCAATTCAATAGGAGGACATAACATATATATGACTTAGGTGTAACTATATATGTACCCAACACCAGAACACCCAGATATATAAAGCAAATATTAGATTTAAAGGTAGAGATAGACTGCAATACAATATTAGTAGGAAACTTCAACACTCCACTTTAAAAATGGACAGATTATCTGAAGAGAAAATCAACCAAAAAATGACAGACTCAAACTATACCATAGACCAAATGGACCTAGCAGGTAAAGAAGATCTCACCTGATATGGTTTGGATCTATATCCCCATCCAAATCTCATCTTGATTATAGCTCCCATAATTCACACATGTTGTGAGAGGGAACCAGTTGGAGTTAACTGAATCATGGGGGCGGTTTCCCCCATACTGTTCTTGTGGTATTGAATACATCTAACAAGATCTGATGGTTTTATAAGGCGGGACCCTTTCATTGGTTCTCATTTCAATTTTGTTTGCTACCATGTAAGATGTGCCTTTCACCTTCCACCGTGATTGGGAGACCTCCCCAGCCATGTGGAACTATGAGTTCACTAAACCTCTTTTTCTCTGTAAATTACCCAGTCTCGGGTATGTCTTTATCAGCAGTATGAAAACAGACTAATACATCATCCAACAGCTGCAGAATACACATTATTCTCAACTGTACACCAAACATTCTCTAGGACCAATCATATATTAGGACACATAATAAGTCTTAATAAACTTAAGTAGACAGATATCATATGAAGTATCTTTTCTGGTTACAATGATATAAAGCCAGAAATCAACAACAGGAAAGCCCTTGGAAATTTTATAAAAACATGGAAATTAAATAGCATGCACCCAAGAAACCAATGGGTCTCATTAAGACATTAATAGGAAAATTTCAAAAGTCACCGAGACAAGTAAGAATGAAAATCCATCATACCCAAACCTACGGAACATGGAAAAAGCAGTGCTAAGAGGGAAATTTATAGCAATAAAAGCCTACACCAAAAAAGAAGAAAGATTTGCAAATTACACAGCAAAATTATGCACTTCAAGTAACTAGAACATCAAAAACAAACTAAACCCAAAATTGGTAGAAGGAAGGAAATAATAAAGCTCACAGCAGATATAAATGAAAGACACTAAAAAATATTTCAAAAGATAAACAAAACAAAGTGTAAAGGTAAAACTGACAAACCTTTAGCTAAACCAAGACAAAAAGAGAGAAAATTCAAATAAATAAAAGATGAAAAAGGAGACATTACAACTGATAAACCACAGAAATACAAGGGATTGTAAGACATTACTCAACTATATGCCAACAAATTTGATAATGTAGAATAAAATGAATAAATTTCTGCACACATACAACTACCAAGATTAAATTGTGAAGAAATAGAACATCTGAACACATCAATAATGAGTTTGGAAGTTGAATCAGTAATAAAACATCTTCCATCAAAACAACAACAATAACAACCACCACCACCACCCAGGACCTGATGGCTTCACTGCTGAATTCTACCAAACAGTTAAAAAATAACTACCAATTCTTCACAAACTTTTCCACAAAAGTAATGAGGAAGGAATACTTCCATACTCATTTTATGAGGCTCGCAATATCCTGATTCTAAAACTAGATAAAGACATGCACAAAATGAAAATGACAGGCCAGTATTCCTGAAGAACATAGAAAATTCTCAACAAGATACAAGTAAACTGACTTCAACAGCACACTAAAAAGATTATTCACTATAATCAAGTGGGATTCATTCCAGGGATGGAAGGATGGCTTAACATGCACAAATCAGTAAATATGATACGCCACCACAATAGAAAGAAAAACAAAAACAATGTGATCATTTCAATAGATGCAAAAAGAGGACTTGACAAAAGTCAACATTCCTTTATGATAAAAACTGTCAACAAAGTAGGTATAGAAGGAGTGTACCTCAACACAGTAAAGGCCATATGTGACAAACCCACAGCTAACATCATATTTATGGTGAATAGTTAAATGCTTTTCCTCTATGATACAGAAGAAGACAAGGATGTCAACTTCTACCACTTCTATTTAGCATAGTACTGGAGGTCAGAGCCAGAGCAATTAGATGAAAGAAATAAATAAGAGGGATCCAAACTGGAAAGAAGGAAGTCAGATTGTTTCTGTTTGTAGAAAATGTGAGCATATATATATATGATATATGTATACATCTATGATATAGGGTTCTTTAGGGTTCTTTCTTTATATACTTATATAGAGTGAGAACCCTAAAGACTTGACCAAAAACTACTAGAAATAATAAATAAATTCAGTAAAGTTATAGGATACAAAATCAACACAGAAAATTCAGCGGTGTTTCTATATGCTAATAGTGGACTATCTGAAAAAGTCATCAAGAAAGCAATTCCATTTACAATAGCTACCAGGAAATCTGCAGATAAATTTAATCAAGGTCGTGAAAGATCTCTACAATGAAAACTATAACACACTGATGGAAAAAATTTACAATACACAAAAAATGGACATTATATACTCATGGATTGGAAGAACTAATACTATTGAAATGACCATACTAACAAAATGTCCTACAGATTCAGTGCAATCCCTATCAAAATTCCAATGAAATTCTTCACAGAAATAGAAAAAAATACCCTAAAATTTGTATGAAAACAGAAAAGACCCCAAATAACCAAAGCAATCCTGTGCAAAAATAACAAAGCTGGAGGCACCACACTACCTGACTTCATAATATACTACAAAGCCATAGTAACCAAAACAGCATGGCACTGGCATAAAGTAAACACATAGACCAATGGAACAGAATATACAGCTCAGAAATAAATTCTGATACCTAAAGTCAACTGATTTTCAAAAAAGGAGTCAAGAGCACACACAGGGGTAAAGACAGTCTCTTCATTAAATGGTACTGGGAAGATTGGATACCTACATGTGGGATAATGAAATTAGACCTCTATCTTTTACCTTATACAAAAATCAACTCAAATGCGATTAAAGACCTAAAGGTAAGACTGAAAACTATGAAAAACTACTAGAAGATAACATGGGAAATTCTCTATGACTTTGGGTTGTACAAAGATTTTTTAAATGAGACGTCAAAAGCACAGGCAACAAAAGTAAAAATAGATAAAGGTGGTTTCATCAAACTAAAATGCTTTTGCACAGCAAAGGAAACTTAACAGAGTGAAAAGACAACTTACAGAATGGGATACAATATTTGCAAACTATACAACTGCTAAGGAGTTAATGCCCAGATTATATAAGAAACTTAAACAACTCAACAGCAAAAACATAAATAACTTATTTAAAAATGGGCAAAACTGGGAGGCTGAGGCGGGTGGATCGCCTGAGGTCAGGAGTTTGAGACCAGCCTGACCAATATGGTGAAATTCCTTCTCTACTAAAAATACAAAAATTTAGCCAAACGTGGTGGCATGTGCCTGTAATCCCAGCTACTCAGCAGGCTGAGGCAGGGAAATTGCTTGAACCAGGGAGATGGAGGTTGCCGTGAGCCTCAATTGCACCACTGCACTGCAGCTTGGGCAACAGAGCAAGACTCCTTCTCAAAAAAAAAAAAAAAAGGGCAAAATACAGTAAAAGACATGCCACAAGAGAAAATATAGAAATGGTCAAGAGGAATATAAAAAAAAATAATGTTCAACATCACTAACCATCAGGGAAATGCAAATCAAAACCACAATGAGATACCAGTTCACCCATTAGAATGGCTATTACCAAAAAGGCAAAAGATAACAAGAGTTGTCAAGGAAGTGGAAAAAAGGGAACCCTTACACACTGTTGATGGGATTGTAAACTAGTACAACCATTAAGCAAAACTTTATGGAAGTTTGTTAAAAAATAGAAAAAACCAATCATTCGATCACATAACCCAGCAATCCCACTACTGGGTATATATCCATAGGAAAGGAAATCACTGTGTTTGAGAAATATCTGCACTCTTATGTTTACTGTAGCACTATTTCTAATAATCAGATATGGAATCAACCTATGTGTCTAAAAACAAATAAGTGAAGACCATGTATATATATATATATAATTATATATAATATATATTATATATTTATAATTATATTTATATTATATATATTTACAATACATATATTTATAATTATATTTATATTACTTACATTTATGATATATTATAAATATATATTATATTATATATACATATAAATGTATATTACATTATATATTATATTATAAATATATATTAATTATATGTAATGTATTGTATATTTATATTATATATTTATAATTATAAAATATATATAATTACATATTTATAATTATATAAATTATACATAATTATATATAACTACATATAGTTATAACTATATATAACTATATAAAATTATATATAATTATATATAACTATATAAAATTATATATAATTATATATAACTATATAAAATTATATATAATTATATATAACTATATAAAATTATATATAATTATATATAACTATATAAAATTATATATAATTATATATAATTATATAAAATTATATATAACTATATAAAATTATATATAATTATATATAACTGTATACAATTATATATAATTATATATAACTATATACAATTATATATAATTATATATAACTATATACAATTATATACAATTATAATTATATATAAAATTATATATATATATATTATATATATATATATGGACACACACACAATGAAATACTATTCAGCCATAAAAAAGAATGAAATTCTGCCAGTTGCAACAACATGGATGACCCTGTAGGATATAATGTTAAGTGAAATAAGCCAGACACAGACAGCAAATACCACATGATCTCCCTCATGTGTGGAATCTTAAAAAAAAAATGTTAATAGAGAAGTAGAGTAGAATAGTAGCTACCAAACAGTGAGGAAGAAGTGGGGAGGGCAAAATGGAGGGAGATTGGTTAACAGTTATGAAATCACAATTATATAGGAAGAATAAGTTGTAGTGTTCTTTGCACAGCAGGGTGACTATAGTTAAAAGTAAAGTATTGTATATTACAAAGTGTCTAGAAGGATTTTGAATTTTCTTATTAAAAAGAAATGATAAATGCATGAGGTAATTGATACACTAACTATCCTTATTGGATCATTATACAACATACATATTCATTGAAACATCAAATTGTATCCTATAAATCTATATAATTACAATGTGAAAATTTTTAAAAAATAAATTAATGAATTAATAATTTTAAAATGTTTTCAATCACCAGTGCAAAGTTCTGGAGCTTTGTTCTTGACTCAGCCTTAAGACTGAAAACTAACGTGTTAGAAATATTTGCAGATCCTCTCAATTTTGAAAGAATCCTAGCTAAACTACTGAAACATAAAATATATTTTATGTAATATGCTCTTAGGTATATTCTTAGGTGAACTGTGCTTTTAGATGAAGCTTATAAAAATGAAAAATGTATCTGAAATAAAATTTTAAAGTATTTGGAAAATTACAGCTTAATCTATTAAAGACAAATTTTCTATACAGTAATCTTCCTTTTTATGTGCTTTTGAAATGGGATATACAAGCAAAATGTAGAAAGTTGGTATTTTACCTAAGAAGTTAACTTAGGAAGAAACAGTGAGAGGCAGAGGAATGAGGGAAGAAAGGAAGGCTGATTATGGGATACCTTATCAAGTTGCTTAAAGCTGTACTGGAACCTAATAGGCCTTCTAAGGAGTCTTATTACATAATGCAAGACTTGTCAATCTGGGAGAAGGAAAGGGCTTTATTTTTGAGTGGTCACAGGTTGCCCCATTGGCATAAACTCTACCAAGCTTCTAGGTTACACCTGCATGAGTATCCCACCTGCTTAAGTGAGAGGAGCCACAAACTGTGGGCCATTCCAGGTAAGTGTCATATCACACCTGCACCAACTAGTCAAAGCCTGGGTCAAAGCAGGGTTTCTGCAGAACTGAGTGCTACAGCAGAGGCTAAAATAAGAAATGGGGCTAAGAGAGTGAAAAGCAGTGCCCATATGTATCCAAAAACAGGTTGAAGATATCTTTAGGAAGGAACAGATAATTTTTTTTATTCATACAATAAGAGATGCATATGAACTCCTCGAGTAGTCACCCATTTCTACTGTCAGCCCTTGGGCTTCATAATTGAATCATTCTTCCTTTGTAATCCAGTCCCACATTTTCGACTATCTCTATATGTTTATTATCTTAAATCTTTCTTTGCTCTATACTTTTCCTCTAGTCTTCAACCAATTTCTTTCTTTATTGTCCCAACCCACAGACTGTTATTTCCACTTTGATGTCCCATAGAAGCTTCAAGGGTTTGAAATAGCTAAAAAACAACTCATCTTTCTCCCTAAAACTCCCTCTCCTTCTCCCACTTCAAAATTTCAACTAATGGCTCCTCCTGTTATTCCCACCAGAATCCTGAATGATCCTTGTTTCTCCTCATTCACTCCATACATGTAAATCTCATTAACTTTACTTTCTAGATATTTCATGAATCCTTTCCATTCCATCTGTATTAGACAGTGTTCCCAGTTTAGACCCTGGTGGTTGGTGGTCTCTTACCTAGGCACGCTCTCTCTCTCTCTCTCTCTCTCTGTGTGTGGGTGTGGGTGTGTGTGTCCTGAGTATTTATTACTTCTGGTTTTTGTTTTTTTTTCAGTATCCAGAATCTACAGGGAACTTAAATCAATTAGAAAAAAAAATAACCCGATTAAAAAATGGGCAAAGGACATGAACAAACACTTCTCAAAAGAACACATACAAATGGCCAACAAATACATGAAAAAAGATGCTTAGAATCACTAATCATCAGAAAAATGCAACTCAAAACACAGTGAGATACCATTTCATACCGGTTGGAATGGCTATTATTAAAAAGTCAAAATACAACCGATGCCAGCAGGGCTGTGGACAAGAAGAAATGTCTGTATATTTTTAGCTATAGCCCTACTTCAAATGTGTCCCCCTTACAGCCAAGAGAGCGGCCTATCTAAAGAACTGCTCTGATCAGCTCACTTACCTGATTGAAACCTTCAGTGACTTCCATGGCCTGCAGGTCAATTCATGACTATAACATCTGAGATATCCTTGATCTGGCTACTGGTCTAGCCCTCTCTGACTCAAGCTTTACAAAGACCATGCATTCTGGAACTTTTTAGTTGTTTCCCACATCAGCATGCTGCTTCCCATCCATGTAGATTTGCAGAGACCTCCTCATCTTTTTAATATCCAACTCCCACTCTCAACATGGACCATCTCCTACCCACACTTCAAAACCTAAGCAAAACAACACCTTCCATGACACCACCATGCTGAGTCAGATGCCACCCCCTTTGTATTGTAGTTCTTTGCCTGTGTGCCTTTGTCTCACTTTGTTCTCTTTAAAATAAACTCCATGAGGACAATGATCACCTACTATTTGTGTTAATATCTCCACCAAGTGGCATAGTGTCTGGAGTATAGTAGGATCTATTTTCAAGGAACAAAAGATTATATCTATACCAATAGACATGAATTAGCACTTTTTTTTTAAAGATAAGCTCATTTTGAACTAAGTCAATGTTTACAAGGAGAGTTACACTAAAAAGTTCACTTTTGCTGCTTACATTTCATTTATTTCAGGCAATTAATTCATTGTTATTGGTAAATCGATACTTTTTATTGATACTGAAAAGAGAGAAATAAACTAATGACTATCTCTATTAGAGTAGATTTGTTCATATCTATCAGTAAAATGTTAATTATCTGAAAGTCAATAATAAAACATAAACTGTGATCTTAAATGTTTTTTAGGGGCTCAAAAATAAGTAGAATTCATGTCAGCATATAAAAAAAGATGAGGGTATTTTTAAGATATGATAAAAGTTTATTTTAGTTTCTTAATAGGGATTTTTGTGACCTTGTAGAGTTCAATTAATTGTAATTTTTAAAATAGGATTTATAGAGTTTTAGAATTAGAAACAATTTATAGATTATTATTCTTTTGAGGAATCAGGTCATCAGAAGATCAAGGAACACCTATAATGTCACTAGATCCTAATTTAATTTAAATTTTAGAATCCAGGTATTCTAACTCCTGTCTTGATACTATTTCTACTTTATTATGTTGCTTCCCAGGGCTTTAAAAAATAAAAAACCTGGGAAATTACATTTGCATTGCATTTACAGCACCAATTATCAAATTCAGCATAAAAGCATAATATGTATACATCAAAAACAAAACATAAAAACTTCATATTAAAAGCATCTCAAAACAATTGAATATAATAGGGAAACCTTATACAAATGCAACACTCCCCCATAAAAAAAAGAAACCAATTGGAGAAAAAAGAAATTAAATACAAACATGTTGGAATATAACCTAATTCATTTTAATCCAATGCTTCAAATTGAAGCAAATTAGCACTAATGTTATTTTCCTTTATCATTACAATCTTGTTTTTCATTACATTATGCTATGCTTTGTATTGAACATAAAATCAATTTTTCACCTTAACACATGCTACAAATACAGAGTCACCATGTTGGAAATCAGCAGAAAGTGTCTTTGTTTCTAACTATTTTTTTTTCTTTGAAAAAGCTTTCAGAAAAAAAATCATTTACAATGTTTAATTTTAATAAAGAATGTAATTGATTTTTGTTTGTTTGTTTTTGAGATGGAGTTTCACTTTTGTCACTCAGGCTGGAGTACAATGGCATGATCTCGGCTCACCGTAACCTCCACCTCCCAGGTTCAAATGATTCCCCTGTCTCAGCCTCCCGAGTAGCTGGGATGACAGGCACTCGCCACCACATCTGGCTAACTTTTGTATTTTTAATAGAGACGGGATTTCATCATGTTGGCCAGGCTGGTCTCAAACTCCTGACCTCAGGCAATCCGCCCACCTCAGCCTCCCAAAGAGCTGGGACTACAGGCTTGAGCCACCGCACCCAGCCAATTGAATTGTTGTTGTTTTTTTTTAATTTTATTATTAGTATACTCTAAGTTTTAGGGTACATGTGCACAATGTGCAGGTTAGTTACATATGTATACATGTGCCATGCTAGTGTGCTGCACCCATCAACTCATCATTTAGCATTAGGTATATCTCCTAAAGCTATCCCTTCCCCCTCCCCCAGCCCCACAACAGTCCCCAGAGTGTGATGTTCCGCTTCCTGTGTCCATGTGTTCTCATTGTTCAGTTCCCACCTATGAGTGAAAATAGGCGGTGTTTGGTTTTTTGTTCTTGCGATAGTTTACTGAGAATGATGATTTCCAATTTCATCCATGTCCCTACAAAGGACATGAGCTCATCATTTTTTATGGCTGCATAGTATTCCATGGTGTATATGTGCCACATTTTCTTAATCCAGTCTATCATTGTTGGACATTTGGGTTGGTTCCAAGTCTTTGCTATTGTGAATAATGCTGCAATAAACATACGTGTGCATGTGTCTTTATAGCAGCATGATTTATAGTCCTTTGGGTATATACCAAGTAATGGGATGGCTGGGTCAAATGGAATTTCTAGTTCTAGATCCCTGAGGAATCGCCACACGGATTTCCACAAGGGTTGAACTAGTTATCCAACTTACAAGGGACGTGAAGGACCTCTTCAAGGAGAACTACAAACCACTGGTTAATGAAATAAAAGAGGATACAAACAAATGGAAGAACATTCCACGCTCATGGGTAGGAAGAATCAATATTGTGAAAATGGCCTTACTGCCCAAGGTAATTTATAGATTCAATGCCATCCCCATCAAGCTACCAATGACTTTCTTCACAGAATTGGAAAAAACTACTTTAAAGTTCATATGGAACCAAAAAAGAGACTGCATCGCCAAGTCAAACCTAAGCCAAAAGAACAAAGCTGGAGGCATCACGCTACCTGACTTCAAACTATACTACAAGGCTACAGTCACCAAAACAGCATGGTACTGGTACCAAAACAGAGATATAGATCAATGGAACAGAACAGAGCCCTCAGAAATAACGCCGCATATCTACAACCATCTGATCTTTGACAAACCTGAGAAAAACAAGAAATGGGGAAAGGATTCCCTATTTAATAAATGGTGCTGGGAACACTGGTTAGCCATATGGAGAAAGCTGAAACTGGATCCCTTCCTTACACCTTATACAAAAATTAATTCAAGATGGATTAAAGACTTAAATGTTAGACCTAAAACCATAAAAACCCTAGAAGAAAACCTAGGCATTACCATTCAGGACATAGGCATGGGCAAGGACTTCATGTCTGAAACACCAAAAGCAATGGCAACAAAAGCCAAAATTGACAAATGGGATCTAATCAAACTAAAGAGCTTCTGCACAGCAAAGGAAACTACCATCAGAGTGAACAGGCAACCTACAGAATGGGAGAATATTTTCACAACCTACTCATCTGACAAAGGGCTAATATCCAGAATCTACAATGAACTCAAACAAATTTACAAGAAGAAAACAAACAACCCCATCAAAAAGTGGGCGAAGGACATGAACAGATACTTCTCAAAAGAAGACATTTATGCAGCCAAAAAACACATGAAAAAATGCTCCTCATCACTGGCCATCAGAGAAATGCAAATCAAAACCACAATGAGATACCATCTCACACCAGTTAGAATGGCAATCATTATAAAGTCAGGAAACAACAGGTGCTGGAGAGGATGTGGAGAAATAGGAACACTTTTACACTGTTGGTGGGACTATAAATTGAATTGTTTTTAACTCAGAGGATAAATGCTTGAGGTGATGGAAAGCCCATTCCTCATAATATGATTATTTCACATTGCATGCCTGTATCTAAACATCTCATGTACCCCACAAATATATACACCTCCTATGTATCCACAAAAATTTTATAAAATAATTAAAATATTTTAAAACTAAAAAAAATTTTTTTAATTAACGAATCTTATTTAAATAAAATCATTCTTCCTCATCCTCAGTCCTGGGATCTACCAGAAAGAATTAGAAACATCTTAAAGATGACAAAGTGTTAAAGATAAGATGCTATTAAGTAAAAGTGTGAAGTGCGGAGGGGACAAGCTGAATGCCTGAACCATTTTGTTCTATCTTTAGGACAGTGAAAGAGCAAGAAGCAGGGTTGGGGTGGGGAACACATGTTCTGTTGGGCATTGTCACCATTATATTCACTGAAATTCATCTGCATGCTTGTATGTATACTTTTGATTCTGCCTGATACACTGAAAATTATATGAAATTGTTCTCTATTCTTTAGGTAATTATAATCTAAGTGCTAATATTAAGCTTAGTATTTATATGAAATATTTATGCCCACAACAAAACATTTCAGCTATTTCCTGGATAATAATCTCACTTCACCCTGCAGAAAACAGGCACATGATCATGTCACTCTGACCTGGTTTGAGTCGAAAGAGACTTTTGTTTTTAAAATAATTTAGGTTAGTAGTTAAAATATGAACTTTGGGCCAGGAGTGGTGGCTCACGCCTATAATCCCAGCACTTCAGGAGACTGAGGCGGGCAGATGACTTGAAGTCAGGAGGTGGAGACAGGCCTGGCCAACATGCTGAAACCCCATCTCTACTAAAAAAAAAAAAAATACAAAAATTAGCTGGGTGTGGTGGTGGGTACCTATAATCCCAGCTACTTGGGAGACTGAGGCAGGAGAATTGCTTGAGCCTGGGAAGTGGAGGTTGCAGTGAGCAGAGATCTTACCACTACACTCCAAAACAAACAACAAACAAAAAAACTCTAGAGTCACACTGAAAATCTTAACAACCTGCTTCTACTACTCATTTTTTTTTAATTTTTATTTTGACCTGATTTTAGACTGATAGTAAAATGCACAAATAACACAAAGTGCCCCCTGTGTCCCTCACCCTACTTCCCCTAATACTAACATTTTCAGAGCCATCCTTATTTTCTCTATAAAAGAGCAGAATTCTCCTTTTAGAGATTTGGAAATATTATTAAAAAATAAGTTACAAAATACAGTACCTGCCATGTATAAAATATTAAATAAATATTAGCCATACTTAATTATTTTGTTTTAAGTCTATATGAGTCAAGTTTTAGTAGAAATATAGGCTAGAAAAAAAAAAAAACAGAAAGTGGGACTCTGTGATCTGACTTGGGCTTATAGAACAGACTGTACTAGTCTGTTCTCATGCTGCTAATAAAGTCATACCCAAGCCTGGGTAATTTATAAAGGAAAGAGGTTTAATTGACTCACAGTTCCACACGGCTGGGGAGGCCTCACAGTCATGGCAGAAGGCAAAAAAGAAGCAAAGGCACATCTTAAATGGTAGCAGAGAAGAAAGCTTGTGTAGGGAAACTCCCATTTTAAAACCATCAGATCTCATGAGACTTATTCACTACCACGAGAACAATGTGGGGGAAACCGCCCCTATGATTCAATTATCTCCACCTGACTCGATCCTTGACATGTGGGGATAATTACAATCAAGGTGAGATTTGGGCAGAGACACAGCCAAATCATATCAATGACTAATCAGGGTTATGTCCAGAACCTAATGAAAACCTGTCTGAGGCCAGGTTTCCTGTAAAGCAGATTTGAGATAGAGATTTGTGTAGAGAACATTTAACTGGGTAAAATCCTAGGAACCAACAACTGTGGGGAAAAAGCTGAATTGGATAAAGGGAGCTGAGATGTGAAGCAGTCACAACAAATACCTCAGCTAATCTCAAGGGGGAGTTGAGAAGCTGGGGTGACCCTTCAGAGTTGCCCTAAATTGAGGCAGGAGTATGGAGTTTTAATACCTTTCACTGGCCATTCTTCAGATATGAGTTGTCCCCAAGGATGGACATCAGCTTAACAAGTTATTAATTAGATTTCCTGAGAATAAATTCTAGAGAGAATCAGCTGAGAGGCATGATCTGCCAACTCTCCCAGTAGCTAGGCAAACTTCAGTTTTGAGGGAGGATTTGGGTCACACACAAAAGTCTCCACAACCAATTATTCATGAGAATTTTTATGTAGGCAGAGCTAATTAATGGCCAGTTAATCAAAACTATATAATCTATTTGGTTAAGCAACAGAAATTAAAAAGATAAAATAAAATCTATATGTTAACACTCAAAAGTTTTTAATGCATTTGCCTTGCATTTCATATGTTTTGCCTTGCATTTGTTTATTTGCTTTTAAGAACCTCTAGAGAACAATAATTAACTAATATAATATGGAGTAGCACAGCATAGAGGAGGGAAGCTAACTTTTTCCCTCTTCCCAGAACCTGAAACAGCTAAAGATCCTAAGCATTGTCTGCTTTGGTATCCGATATAGTTTGGATGTTTGTTCCCTTCAAATCTCATATTAAAATGTGATCCCCAATGTTGGAGATAGATGCCTCCTGAATGGCTTAGTGCTGTGCTCTTGGTAATGAATGAGTTCTTACCCTGTGAGTTCATGCAAGATCTGGTTGTTTAAAAGAGACTGACACCTCCTCCCTGTCTCTCTTGCTTCCTCTCTCACCATGTGACATGCTGGTTTCCCTTCACCTTCCACCATGATTGGAAGCTTTCTGAGGCCCTCCCTGGAAGCAGGTGCCAGTACTATGCTTCATGTACAGCCTGCAGAACAAGGAGCCAAATAAACCTCATTTCTTTATAAATTACCCAGCCTCAGGTATTTCTTTTTAACAATGCAAATGGGCTAACAGAGTATCAATCATAGACAATGTATTAGTCGATTTTCATGCTGCTGATAAAGACATACCCAAGACTGGGTAATTTATAAAGAAAAAGAGGTTTAATGAATTCACAGTTCCACACGGCTGAGGAGGCTTCACAATTATGGCAGAAAGTGAAAGACACGTCTTACATGGCAGCAGGCAAACAGAGAATGAGAACCAAGTGAAAGGCGAAAGGGGTTTCCCGTTATAAAACCATCAGATCTCATGAGACTTATTCACTACCACTAGAACAGCATGGGGAAAACTGCCCCCATGATTCACTTACCTCCCACCGGGTGCCTCCCACAACATGTGAATTATGGGAGCTACAGTGCAAGATGAGATTTGGGTGAGGACACAGCCAAACCATATCAGACTGTAATAACTTTCAATTGAATATAGCTAGGCTTTCTGTCAGTGGGTCACAGCAGTCTAGAGAATACATCAAAAAACTCTGGGAACAGCAGATATAGAGGTTAGATCTAGAGATTTTGAACAAAGTTTTGTGCTACAATGCATTGGTGACCACAGACAAAAGGTGTCTGTTGTTATAGTTTGTTTTCTGTCTTGTTTTTCATCATGGGAGGACAAAAAGAAAAAATGGGGGCAATGGTGAAGGGGAAATGAAAAAGACCTGCTTTTGTATAGGTGGAAGCTACTAAATGAGAGAATAAATTTGGATTACACAACAAAAGCAAATCAAGCTAGAAGCATGAAAGGCATGATTAAGGCCATGGTTCTAATAGAGATCAGCCAGTGGAACCAGGAGCATGCCACACCCAGAGAGGCTGCAGAGCCATTGCCTTCTCTCCTGTCAATGCTAAATTAATGAAATGGAACTCACAGAAGCACCATGTAATTAAATATTGGTGGGACACAAGCAAATTTTGAAAAAGTTTCTTTGATCAGTGATAATATCTTTTGGTGTAAATATCTCCTGAAAACATTTCAGGAAAAAAAAATGAAGCTATAATTTTCCTCTAGAAATATTTAACTTCGTTATACTAGTTTACTTATTTTTTACCTAATACATTCTGATATATTGTTACATAGGTTAATGATGATCGATTCATTCCACTGTGGAAAGCACACGTAATTTAGGCAATAATGCAAATTATTTTCAAATTATTTTATCAGTGTGTTCACTTCATTTTTATTTCAAACACAATACAAAATTACACGATGCTATCAAAGTGATGCTACAAAACCCCACTAAAATTTTTTGAATTCTTCAAGTCACACACATACACATACACACACACACACACACACACACAGACACACACACACCACATACATGCATTCCCCATACAGGCCTTCTTTGGGGGGGGACTGAGTAAATAATTGCCATTTTATTTTCAATTTTTCATTTTGAAATAATTAAAGACTTACCAAAAATGTTGCAAAACTACGTGCCTTTTTGAAGTAAAGTCTTGAGAAAGTTGTTTGGTATATCCTTTGCAGTAAAAAAAGAAAACACGTGTACATTCTGTTTATTAAAAGCATGCTGAGATTGTTAGACATGTGATTTCATCAGAGACTCCAACATAGAGCATAGCTGTAATGACAGCCGAAGAGTGTTCTAATTGAAATGTATTGGAAGAAGGTTCTAATTTTTTTCAACCCTTCTCAAGTTGGCACTCAGCAGATTTCCACTCTATAAAAATAACTCCTGCTCTGCAACTAATGTTCACAGATAAGCTCCAAACATATTTACAGCCCCATTTAAGTATAATGTACACACAGCAAAATTCACCCTTTTAAATGTGCAATTTAATGGGTTATGGCAGATGAATATCATCATTTGACCACAATCATGATCAAGATACAGAAAATCTGCATCATCACAAAATGTTTTCTTTTGCTGTTCTGCGTTCGATCTTTTCTCCATTCCTGAACACAGGCAACCACTAATCTGCTTCTGTTTCTACAGTTTGCATTTTCTAGAGTATCCTATTAGTGGAATGATACATTGGTGTCTTTCATGTCTAGCTTCTTTCACTGAGCATAATGCTTTTGATATTCATTTATATTGCTGTTGTATCAGTTTGCTCCTTTTTATTGTTGAGTGGCACTCCATCTACAACTGGTTTATCCATTTACAAGTTGATGGACACATCTGCTATGAACTTTAAGGATGAGGCTTGGCATGGATATGTTTTCATTTATTTTGGGTCACAGTGGAGTTATTTGGCTATATGATCAGTACTAAGTTTAATATTAAAAGAAACTGCCAAACTGCTTTCCAAAATGTCCATACCATTTTGAAGTCCCACCAGCCAGGTGTGAATAACAATTCTTCACATCATGTGGTATGGTCAATTCTGCTCGTGTCAGCCACTCCAGTGGGTGTATGGTGGTACCTCAAAGTGGTTTTAACTTGCATTTCCCTGATGACAAGTAATGTTAAGTATCTTTTCATTTGTGTATTGGACATCACCTCTTTTTAAATTAAAATATCTGTACAAATATTTGGCCCATTTAGGTCAAAATATTATGTTAAAGGAGTTATTTGTGTTTTGTTATTTAGTTTTTTAGTTATGCGTACATTCTAGATGAAAGTTCTTTATCAGACATATTTAAAATTATTCTGTCCCAATCTGTGGTTTGCCTTTTCATTTTTTGATGCTATGTTTTAAATTGCAAAAGTTTTAATTTCATGAAGTCCAACTTACTATTTTTTTCCATTTTCATCTATCCTTTTCTTATCTAAAAAATTTTTAGCTACAGTAAGATTATTAAAAATTTTTCCTATTCAGTAAGCTTTATACTTTTATATTTACATTATATATACAATACATATTCAGTTAATTTGAGGATATGGTGTGAGGTAATTCTGAAGGTCATATTCTCCATTTAATATCCAATTTTAATAGGACCATCTTTATAAACACATCGATTTCCTTATTGAATCATTTTGGCAACTTTGGCCATGTAAGGCTGGATATCTTTCTAAATTATTTATTATGTTTCACTGATATATATGTCTTCTTCATGCCAGTAACTTTACTGTACTGGTTAGTGTAGCTTTACAATATGTCTTGAAATTTGGAAAGTTTTCCAACTTTATTCTTCTTTCTAAAACATGCTCTAGCTGTTCTAGGACTTTTGCATTTAAAAAAAAATTAGAATCAGCTTTGTAATTTCTCCAAAAAGGCCTATAGGTTTGACTGGGATTGTGGCAAATCTGGAGATCAGTTTCAGGAGAATTATCATCTAATAAGTATTACATATATACTTATCAATGAACTTGATACATATTTCTACCTATTCAATTTCTCGTATTAGTGATTTAGAATTTTTTTTTTGATTAGAAAGCATGCTCCTTTATTTTATAAATCAGTAAAATATGGTTCAAGAGGTTAAGTTGCCATGGTCACACCTCAAGCTAGATGAATAACGTGTCACCATTTAATTATTTCCAAATATTATGTTTACCCTCAAAGAAGCACCATTTACTATTTCTAATGCTATTCAAAAAAATAGATCGCAAGTACCAAAAGGTATTTATTTATTATTTATATCTCCACCTTATCCCATAAATAACTTAAGATAATCAGAAAGACAATCGCAAAAGAACTGCAAAATGAAGATGATAAAATGTTGTGCAATGTCATATTACTTAGATTAAATCCTAGTTTAAAAGTCTGTTACATTACCTTATTAACCCATCTTAATTTTAAAAAGATAAGTAAAATATAAATCAATCAAGATAGGTGATGTTCCTGGACATTGGCATAACCATAATATTTCTGGTCATGGCTTCTTGACAAGAGGAAGCTGGTTGCTTCTTGCCTCGGTCCTTTGTGTTTCAAGGAAAGACTGCAAAGTTGTCCCCCACAGATCTTAGACCTTAGACAAATCAATCTACAATATAGTCTCATAGTAAGGAGGCTTATGAGTGACATACCTTTTATTAAATTTATTCTGAAGTATTTTATTATTTTTGACGCTATTATAAGTTAAATTGCTCACATAATTTTATTTTCTAATTGGTGTTGATTGTGTATAGAAATACAATTGATTTTATTTATTGATCTTTCATGCTACAATTTTGCTAAATTCACTTCATACCTCTACCACACTTCTGCAGATGCCTAAGGATTTTCTATGTATATGTTTACATCACATGAGAATATTTTTTTTCTTTCTTCCCAACTTCGGTGTCACTTATTTCTTATTTTCTTTTCTTTTCTCTTTATTTCTTTCTTCTCTCTGTCCATTCCTCCTTCCTTCCCTTCTTTCTTTCTCCCTGTTTTAGAATCAGTTTTGTAATTTATCCAAAAGGACCTATAAGGTTTCATGGGAATTACACTGAATCTAGAGATCAATTTCAGGAGAATTATCATCTCATAAGTATTAAATATTTATCAATGAACTTGGCATATATTTCCACTTATTTAATATTTAATGCAATACTTTAAAGAACTAGGGAGAAAGGACATCATTGCATTTTTCATAATCTTATGTAGAAAGTACTAAGGCTTTCACCATTTTAAGTAAGATGTTTCCTATAGATTTTTTGTAAACACGTAATCAGTTTGAAAATGTACTTGTCTATCCTTAGTTTGCTGGGAGTTTTTAATTTAAAAAATGTGTTACATTTTGTAAATTCCTTTTTTGCATCTATTGAGAGTGTCATGTGATTTTTATTTTTTTCTGTCAGCATGGTAGATTTTCAGTTGTTGAAACCAACTTGAGATAAACCCCATTTGGTTAAAACACATTATCATTTTTAAATATTCCTAGACTCAATTTGCTAATATTGTATTAAGAATGTTGCATCTAAGTTCGTAATGGTTATCAGTCTGTCATTTTTGAGTTGTGATATCTGTATTTGTTTTTGGTATCGAGAGAATCCACGTAAAACATCTACTTCTGTCATCAGTAATAATCCGACCAGGGATAACACCAAGAGTTATAGAGGAAGCTGTCATTACCTGTGGCAGCAGAGATATCAGAGATTCCAAAAAGAAAAGCAAGGCTAAATTTTCAAATATAATCACATGAAATATCAGAAAGCCAGGGGACAGAAACGTAGGAGAGCAAAATCTTAGAGGTCAAAACAAGTAGTTAAGTACTGCACATGATAATAAAAAGTAAAGTCTTTTCCTAAGGCAGAGCCTGGCTGCTGCCTAGCTTCTTTGACAATTCTTAGTAGGTTTTCATGGCTTTAGAAGGGCTTATACTTTAGGTAAAGTTATAGTCAGGGAAACGGTGGGTGTAGGTTGGCTCTGTACAAATGAAGCAATTATAGGAGCACTGCAGTTAGAAAGAAAATGATACTGATGATACTTTGGTCATACTAATAATACATGCTAATGATAATCATAGCAATCATGCTAATGACAGAAAAAGTATATATAATATTAACATGCTTCTATTTGCACATATACATATGTGAATAGAAACATTGATTTAAAGACATGAAAGTATAGAAACAGCCTACACCCAATAAAGATATGCTTATACACAATAACAAACATCAGTATAAACAGAAGTTTTGATGTATCAAAGAATTCTCCAATAGATCACAATTTTGACACTATAGGAACTGAGTTCTATTTTTATCATTTTTAGAACTTTTCTTTATCTCCATTATCTCCATTCTCTACTTCCAATATTCCTGGAGACTGAACTAAAGGATCAGTAAATATTCTCAACCTTAACCATAGCAGACTTCATTCATCCCATATATGCTTGTTATTTTTCCCTATTGGCAGAAGGCATTATACCATAAAATATAAAACATATCTTTGACAAACCTGACAAAAACAAACAATGAGGAAAGATTTACTGTTTAATAAATGGTGATGGGAAAACTGGCTAGCCATATGAAGAAAGCTGAAACTGGACCCCTTCCTTACACCTTATAAAAAAATTAACTCAAGATGGATTAAAGACTTAAACATAAGATCTAAAACCATAAAAACTCTAGAAGAAAACCTAGCCAATACCATTCAGAACATAGGCATAGGCAAAGACTTCATGACTAAAACACCAAAGGCAGTGGCAACAAAAGCCAAAATTGAGAAATGGGATCTAATTAAACTAAAGATAGCTTCTGCACAGCAAAAGAAACTATCATCGGAGTGAACATGCAACCTACAGAGTGGGAGAAAAGTTTTGCAATCTATCCTTCTAACAAAGGGCTAATATCCAGAATCTACAAGGAACTTAAACAAATCTACAAGAAAAAGACAAATAACCCCATCAAAAAGTGGGCAAAGGATATGAACAGACACTTCTCAAAAGAAGACATTTATGCGGCCAATAAACATATGAAAAAAAGCTCTTCATAGGCTGGGCGTAGTGGCTCACGCCTGTAATCTCATCACTTTGGGAGGCCAAGGTGGGTGGATCACAAGATCAGGAGTTCGAGACTTGCCTGGCCAATATGGTGAAACTCTGTCTCTACTAAAAACACACAAAAAAACTTTAGCCAGGCGTGGTGGCATATACCTGTAATCCCAGCTACTCAAGAGGCTAAGGCAGGAGAATTGCTTGAACCCATTAGGTGGAGGTTGCAGTGAGCTGAAATTATGCCACTGCACTCCACCCTGGGTGACAGAGCGAGACTGTCTCGAAGAAAAAAAAAAAAAAAAGCTCATCATCCCTGGTCCAATGAGATACCATCTCACACCAGTTAGAATGGCAATCATTAAAAAGTCAGGAAACAACAGGTGCTAGAGAGGATGTGGAGAAATAGGAATGCTTTTACACTGTTGGTGGGAGTGTAAATTAGTTCAACCATTGTGGAAGACAGTGTAGCGATTCCTCAAGGATCCAGAACAAGAAATACCATTTGACCTAGCAATCTCATTACTAGGTATATATCCAAAGGATTATAAATCATTCTACTGTAAAGACACATTCACACATATATTTATTGCAGCACTATTCACAATAGCAAAGACCAGGAACCAACCCAAATACCCACCAATGATAGACTGGATAAAGAATATATGGCACATATACACCATGGAATACTATGCAGCCATAAAAAAGGATGAATTCATGTCCTTTGCAGAGACATGGATGAAGCTGGAAACCATCATTCTCAGCAAACTAACACAAGAACAGAAAACCAAACACCACATGTTCTCACTCATAAGTGGGAGCTGAACAATGAGAACACATAGACACAGGGAGCAGAACATCACACACTGGGGCCTGTCAGTGGGTAGGAGGGATAGAGGAGGGATAGCATTAGGAGAAATACTTAGTGTAGATGACGGGTTGATGGGTGCAGCAAACCACGACAGCACATGCATACCTATTTCACAAAACTGCAAGTTCTGCATATGTATCCCAGAACTTAAAGTGTATGTATGTGTGTATATATATACACACAAACGTAAATATAAATAAATTCAAAATGGTAAAAATAGAAATATGTTTCCTACACAAATACTGACATAATAAAGCAAGATAGAATGTATGTTTGAGTCAAAAAAAAATTGCTTAGGAGACACCTTGAATTCCATTCCAAGGAACCAGTTTTCAAAAGTTTACAATCAGATTTCAGTTTGGCAAAAGGCAACAATGCTGTTTTGAAAATAATTTCTGAAAAGAGCTTCCCCAGCAGTTCCAAATGGCAGTCCTGACACAAGGAAGTAGGGGCAATTTTGTTACCACCAGGAACATTGAGTTTCTTTTCAGACCTTGAAATTCTGGGAGGCCCTCAAATAATAATCAACTATAATATTTTATTTTACATAGAAATATTGTTTTAATGTTAATATACAAGCTCATATATGAACTAAAATTGTCAATCTGCCACTTTTAAGAAAGAAGAATCCATTATGTCCCTAATCTATAGTGAGTTGATATGTTCCATAAGCAGTTCTGGAAGGAGGCTACACTTAGAGCATAAATTGGTATAGATCGCTTTGCTCTCACAGATAGCGACACAATATTTTCTGCTGAATGGGAAAAAGTTTGAAGGCATAAATCAGGATAAAGCAATCATCTGACAAAGAATTACAAAGAGGCGCCATACCTTTTTCTTAGTGAACGCCATGTGACACATTGATTTTCCACTGAAGATAAAAGCCAAAATCATGTGTTATCAATATAAAGCAAGCAAAACTATTTGGTTCAATATGTTATGGTACTTTCCAAAAAAAAAAAAAAAAAACCTGGCAGAGAAAAGACAAATCTGAAATGTTGCACATGATTCAAACAAGTCTGGATCAGCAGAGACATTTCAGAGGTCACTGCTAGAGAGTCAAGGATACATTAGAGAGAAATAAACTTCTGCTTTTTTGTTTATCTACTTATATACACAGATACTGTCTGATGAAGATGATTGATACCAGGTATGGTATTTGATGGTATAGTTATTTACAAAATAATTCATCCCTTATGATCTAATGCAATTTTCTTCATATTACACGTGTATATTTAAATACTTCCTTGTGAAGTGGAGGCTAGCCAGGCTGCTGTTAGCATATCCAGTACATTTCTGCAAATTCCAAAATGGCAAATCTCACAGTTGAAATTTCAACCCTCTCTAGAGTCCCTCAGCTGGATAGCATAATCAAGGCAAAAATCTGCAACATCAGAGGTGGCCGCCCCAGACACAAAGTCTATGTTTCTCATTCCATTCTACCAAATCTAGTCAGAAGTCTGGGTGAGGGGGCTTGGCAGTATCTATGAACAGAAAGCATTAAAATGGCTGGTATATGTGCTTCCAGGGAACTAAGGGAAAAAGAGAGAGAGGGAGGGAACAAGAAGGAAGAAGGGAACGCAAGGAGAGAGGAAGGGAAGGAGGCTGGGAAGAAGGGATAGAGGGAGCAAGGGAGGGAGGAATAAAGGAAGGAAGTTACACCAAGTTTCAAAACTGGCCACGGACTGAGAAGGGTTAAGAGACAAACTGAATTGAAAGATTTATGTTTATACTCGGTATTTTTCTTACCCATTCTTGCAAATTAGTAATTTAAAACATTTCATTTCCACAAATCCAAGTGTTTTCTTGTTTCTCTCTCTCCACTCTTTCTTTTTCTTTCTTTCCCTCCTGCCTTTCTTCTTTCTTTTCAACATAGGTTATATAAATATGTGAGAGCTATCACTAGTCTACATTAATCATCAGTATTTTCCTGTGTATTTCCAATTAAGATGACCCATAATAATATTCCACTGTAATTTTGGAGGGTCCAAAATACTAGATGGCATTTAGTGTTTTGGAAATCATGACAAGTCTAACGGGAATTAAATAATAAACCTATTAAGACATCTGATGTGTTTTCTTGCCCATACACTCTTTAATGAGGTCTGCTTGACCCTTTCTTCTTCCCTTCTCTAGTCATGGGTTCTTCACACTGAAAACTAAGCTTTGCATCAGTGTTTGACGAAGAGGTGACATAATAAACTGCAGTTATATTTTAAATTCAGCTCAAGATGGTAGATGAGAAATCTAAGATTGTGAAGTGAGATTTAGCATGCTGTTCAGTAAGCAACAAATCTGAGTGTTGCTCACACAGGATTCATACCAATAGGCTCCTTCCAAAACCTTTCAATGCAAATTCTAGCAAATGCACACTTGGAAGAAAAATGTTCCATGAAGCTGCATATGTAATTTATACTTTCAGCATTTATGTATATAATTTCAGGGAAAGTGGGATCAACTTAACATTATTAAACATGGTCCTACGTTATTTACAACATAACTTCAGAAACATTTTATTACTAGAAGTATTAAAAAAAAGATGTACCGTTTAGGATTTAAGACACACCCCACAAATGAAAAAACAAATTATATTATAAACAACATTTAAAAAAAATTATGCTATCTCTTTCACTACAAAATCCTCCTGGGGGATAAATATCTTTTCCTTCATTATTAAAGGATGTCATCAGAGCACAGTGGAATTCTTCCAGATTTAGTCGGAAGGTTCTCTGGAGTTAAGAGATCTATTGGAGAATATTTTCTTTGAAAGTTCATGTCCTTATCCCAGGCCTACATCATATATAAATAAACATTTCAGAAAAAGAGGCCATGTTAGGAAAAAGTGGGATGAAGATTGTAAGACCTGGTTCCTGGGTACCAAATAATTCACAAGTTGGAATAAGCTGGGTTTTTGTAACACTTCTCTATGACTGCCATTGATACTGAACTATGCCAAGGAACTCAGTCCTACCAAGGAAAAGCGGGAGGAAAACAGGTGTAAGAAAACATTTCCTGTCAGTGTGTCCAGAGATAGCATGAATCAACAGCTGCTCCTCATGAAGCCATCGATTCATAACACGAGAGTATCTAGAATGCATCTGGGTCAAATTATTAAAAAGAAAATTCTTCTCAAGCTAGTTGTAATGGTAGCTAATTTAAAAAATTAATGTTCTGTGATTCTGATAAAAACCTATGTGGTGAACCAACAATAAAGGCGGCTGAAGATATTGGTATGAAATAGTTATTTTTCATTATGTACCTGGACGTTCATGTAAGAAATTATACTTTTGGAAGGTCTGTAATATGCTCAGTGAATAAGAGTTGAATCGTTTTTAGAAGTTATTGTCAGAATTTTGCTTTAATAGTGTAATGAAGTGTCCATTCTCTCTCATTTTCATTCAACAGCCTCTACAAATTGAGCCTGGCTCAAAGGTCTTTACCTCTTGGAATATGACTTCTCCCATGTCCGTCTACATAGGCTATTCTATAACAAATTATTTTGCTGTCTTGATTTTTCAGAGACCTCATGCTAGTAGTAGAGAGCCAGCAGAAAGTGAGATGCCCTATATAAAAGGCCTGCTAGAAAAAGAAATCAGCACTGAGTTCTAAGGATACTGAACAACTTTTTAAAAAATAAAGCAAGCCATATTAAACACATTAGTTATAACCAAATTAGATAAAACAATGAAAATTATCCAAGAAGAAAAAGTACATCAACTGTCTAGGTTTAAAATTGTTTAAGGCTGCCATCCAATGACCATATATGATAACAAATACAGTAGTCTGTACTGACACAAAGTTTTAGTGATAGACATAATTACATTCTTCTACTGGTGGTGGTCTGGAATAAATGGAATATCTGCTGACCAAATCCGAATGCATCCCATAATATTAGTATGTAGGATCCCAGATCTGCAGGCACTATCTCTTTCTCAGATCCACACTTTCAATATTATGTTAGTAAAATGAGAAGTATGTTAGTAAAATGAGAAGTATGTTAGTAAAATGAGAAGTATGTTAGAAAATGTCTTTTAGAAAAGAAATATTGGCTGAGTATGGTGGCTCATGCCTGTAATCCCAACACTCTGGAAGGCCAAGCTGAGAGCATCTCTTGAGCTCAAGAATTTGAGACCAGCTTGGGCAACATAGTGAGACCTCATATCTATAAAAAAATTTAAAAATTAGGCCGGTGTGGTGGTGCACGCCTATAGGCACAGCTACTTGGGAGGCTGAATCAAGAGGATCACTTGAGCCTGGGAGTTTGAGGCTGCAGTGAACTGTGCACGTGGCACTGAACTCCAGTCTGGGCAACAGAGTAAGAACTTGTCTTCAAAAAAATAAAAAAGAAGAAAAAATAGGAAATATTGTGTTGACATATGCTACAGTACTCTTTCTTATATAAACTATTTCTTTGCAGTATTCTAGAGGATTTAAGACAAATTTACCATTTAATAATTTAGTATGGTATATTATTGCATTAGTATAGTATGTTATTATATAATTAGTATAAGTGACCAGGGCTGCAACAACCACATTCCAAAAAGTATTGTGACCTCCAAAGTGACAATGTCTAAATGACATTATTCTCTTTCATGAGACCATTATACCATAATTTTTCAGCACCATGAAAATCTACAAAGGCCCTCTAAAATATATTTAGAAAACATGTGGGAAAAAAGTAGATATAGTTTCAGAAGATACATATATTTTGAAAATTAGCCTTTTTGGAATAAATTATCCTTTATGACATATAAATAAACACATTTTTCAGACTAGTGGGGTAACATTTGGATCAGTCAAAATAATTAGATTACTAAAACTTGTAATCTTATTAGAAAAATGGTTTACTCAGGGAATCACTGGAATTATTAGCCTTCACGTTGCTACATATTGAATCTGATCAAAATAATTAAGATAATATTATTTCATTTTTCAGTATAATATCTCCTTAGTATTTTTGTTTCTTATTTAATATGTGATTATATTTACTTCTGTGAATAATATGGATGAAGATCTTTTTTTTTTTTTTTTTTTTTTTTTTTTTAGAATAAATTTTTTATTTTATTCTATTTTATTTATTTATTTATTTTTTTCTTTTATTGTAATTATTATTATTATTATTATTATTATACTTTAGGTTTTATGGTACATGTGCCCAATGTGCAGTAAGTTACATATGTATACATGTGCCATGCTGGTGCACTGCACCCACCAACTCGTCATCTAGCATTAGGTATATCTCCCAATGTTATCCCTCCCCCCTCCCCCCAACCCACAACAGTCCCTGAAGTGTGATGTTCCCCTTCCTGTGTCCATGTGTTCTCATTGTTCAATTCCCACCTATGAGTGAGAATATGCGGTGTTTGGTTTTTTGTTCTTGCGATAGTTTACTGAGAATGATGATTTCCAATTTCATCCATGTCCCTACAAAGGACATGAACTCATCATTTCTTATGGCTGCATAGTATTCCATGGTGTAGATGTGCCACATTTTCTTAATCCAGTCTATCATTGTTGGACATTTGGGTTGGTTCCAAGTCTTTGCTATTGTGAATAATGCGGCAATAAACATACGTGTGCATGTGTCTTTATAGCAGCATGATTTATAGTCCTTTGGGTATATACCCAGTAATGGGATGGCTGGGTCGAATGGAATTTCTAGTTCTAGATCCCTGAGGAATCGCCACACTGACTTCCACAAGGGTTGAACTAGTTTACAGTCCCACCAACAGTGTAAAAGTGTTCCTATTTCTCCACATCCTCTCCAGCACCTGTTGTTTCCTGACTTTTTAATGATTGCCATTCTAACTGGTGTGAGATGGTATCTCATTGTGGTTTTGATTTGCATTTCTCTGATGGCCAGTGATGGTGAGCATTTTTTCATGTGTCTTTTGGCTGCATAAATGTCTTCTTTTGAGAAGTGTCTGTTCATGTCCTTCGCCCACTTTTTGATGGGGTTGTTTGTTTTTTTCTTGTAAATTTGTTGGAGTTCATTGTAGATTCTGGATATTAGCCCTTTGTCAGATGAGTAGGTTGCGAAAATTTTCTCCCATTTTGTAGGTTGCCTGTTCACTCTGATGGTAGTTTCCTTTGCTGTGCAGAAGCTCTTTAGTTTAATTAGATCCCATTTGTCAATTTTGGCTTTTGTTGCCATTGCTTTTGGTGTTTTAGACATGAAGTCCTTGCCCATGCCTATGTCCTGAATGGTATTGCCTAGGTTTTCTTCTAGGGTTTTTATGGTTTTAGGTCTAACATTTAAGTCTTTAATCCATCTTGAATTGATTTTTGTATAAGGTGTAAGGAAGGGATCCAGTTTCAGCTTTCTACATATGGCTAGCCAGTTTTCCCAGCACCATTTATTAAATAGGGAATCCTTTCCCCATTTCTTGTTTTTGTCAGGTTTGTCAAAGATCAGATGGTTGTAGATATGTGGCATTATTTCTGACGGCTCTGTTCTGTTCCATTGATCTATATCTCTGTTTTGGTACCAGTACCATGCTGTTTTGGTTACTGTAGCCTTGTAGTATAGTTTGAAGTCAGGTAGCGTGATGCCTCCAGCTTTGTTCTTTTGGCTTAGGATTGACTTGGCGATGCGGGCTCTTTTTTGTTTCCATATGAACTTTAAAGTAGTTTTTTCCAATTCTGTGAAGAAAGTCATTGGTAGCTTGATGGGGATGGCATTGAATCTGTAAATTACCTTGGGAAGGATGGCCATTTTCATGATATTGATTCTTCCTACCCATGAGCATGGAATGTTCTTCCATTTGTTTGTATCCTCTTTTATTTCCTTGAGCAGGGGTTTGTAGTTCTCCTTGAAGAGGTCTTTCACATCCCTTGTAAGTTGGATTCCTAGGTATTTTATTCTCTTTGAAGCAATTGTGAATGGGAGTTCACTCATGATTTGGCTCTCTGTTTGTCTGTTATTGATGTATAAGAATGCTTGTGATTTTTGCACATTGATTTTGTATCCTGAGACTTTGCTGAAGTTGCTTATCAGCTTAAGGAGATTTTGGGCTGAGACAATGGGGTTTTCTAGATATACTATCATGTCATCTGCAAACAGGGACAATTTGACTTCCTCTTTTCCTAATTGAATACCCTTGATTTCCTTCTCCTGCCTAATTGCCCTGGCCAGAACTTCCAACACTATGTTGAATAGAAGTGGCGAGAGAGGGCATCCCTGTCTTGTGCCAGTTTTCAAAGGGAATGCTTTCAGTTTTTGCCCATTCAGTATGATATTGGCTGTGGGTTTGTCATAAATAGCTCTTATTATTTTGAGATACGTCCCATCAATTCCTAATTTATTGAGAGTTTTTAGCATGAAGGGTTGTTGAATTTTGTCAAAGGCCTTTTCTGCATCTATTGAGATAATCATGTGGTTTTTGTCTTTGGTTCTGTTTATATGCTGGATTACATTTATTGATTTGCGTATATTGAACCAGCCTTGCATCCCAGGGATGAAGCCCACTTGATCATGGTGGATAAGCTTTTTGATGTGCTGCTGGATTCTGTTTGCCAGTATTTTATTGAGGATTTTTGCATCAATGTTCATCAAGGATATTGGTCTAAAATTCTCTTTTTTTGTTGTGTCTCTGCCAGGCTTTGGTATCAGGATGATGCTGGCCTCATAAAATGAGTTAGGGAGGATTCCCTCTTTTTCTATTGATTGGAATAGTTTCAGAAGGAATGGTACCAGCTCCTCCTTGTACCTCTGGTAGAATTCGGCTGTGAACCCATCTGGTCCTGGACTTTTTTTGGTTGGTAAGCTATTGATTATTGCCATAATTTCAGCTCCTGTTATTGGTCTATTCAGAGATTGAACTTCTTCTTGGTTTAGTCTTGGGAGGGTGTATGTGTTGAGGAATTTATCCATTTCTTCTAGATTTTCTAGTTTATTTGCATAGAGGTGTTTGTAATATTCTCTGATGGTAGTTTGTATTTCTGTGGGATCGGTGGTGATATCCCCTTTATCATTTTTTATTGCATCTATTTGATTCTTCTCTCTTTTTTTCTTTATTAATCTTGCTAGCGGTCTATCAATTTTGTTGATCCTTTCAAAAAACCAGCTCCTGGATTCATTGATTTTTTGAAGGGTTTTTTGTGTCTCTATTTCCTTCAGTTCTGCTCTGATTTTAGTTATTTCTTGCCTTCTGCTAGCTTTTGAATGTGTTTGCTCTTGCTTTTCTAGTTCTTTTAATTGTGATGTTAGGGTGTCAATTTTGGATCTTTCCTGCTTTCTCTTGTGGGCATTTAGTGCTATAAATTTCCCTCTACACACTGCTTTGAATGCATCCCAGAGATTCTGGTATGTTGTGTCTTGGTTCTCGTTGGTTTCAAAGAACATCTTTATTTCTGCCTTCATTTCGTTATGTACCCAGTAGTCATTCAGGAGCAGGTTGTTCAGTTTCCACGTAGTTGAGCGGTTTTGAGTGAGATTCTTAATCCTGAGTTCTAGCTTGATTGCACTGTGATCTGAGAGACAGTTTGTTACAATTTCTGTTCTTTTACATTTATTGAGGAGAGCTTTACTTCCAAGGATATGGTCAATTTTGGAATAGGTGTGGTGTGGTGCTGAAAAAAATGTATATTCTGTTGATTTGGGGTGGAGAGTTCTGTAGATGTCTATTAGGTCTGCTTGGTGCAGAGCTGAGTTCAATTCCTGGGTATCCTTGTTGACTTTCTGTCTCGTTGATCTGTCTAATGTTGACAGTGGGGTGTTAAAGTCTCCCATTATTAATGTGTGGGAGTCTAAGTCTCTTTGTAGGTCACTCAGGACTTGCTTTATGAATCTGGGTGCTCCTGTATTGGGTGCATATATATTTAGGATAGTTAGCTCTTCTTGTTGAATTAATCCCTTTACCATTATGTAATGGCCTTCTTTGTCTCTTTTGATCTTTGTTGGTTTAAAGTCTGTTTTATCAGAGACTAGGATTGCAACCCCTGCCTTTTTTTGTTTTCCATTTGCTTGGTAGATCTTCCTCCATCCTTTTATTTTGAGCCTATGTGTGTCTCTGCACGTGAGATGGGTTTCCTGAATACAGCACACTGATGGGTCTTGAGTCTTTATCCAATTTGCCAGTCTGTGTCTTTTAATTGGACCATTTAGTCCATTTACATTTAAAGTTAATATTGTTATGTGTGAATTTGATCCTGTCATTATGATGTTAGCTCGATATTTTGCTCGTTAGTTGATGCAGTCTCTTCCTAGTCTCAATGGTCTTTACATTTCGGTATGATTTTGCAGTGGCTGGTACCGGTTGTGCCTTTCCATGTTTAGCGCTTCCTTCAAGAGCTCTTTTAGGGCAGGCCTGGTGGTGACAAAATCTCTCAGCATTTGCTTGTCTGTAAAGTATTTTATTTCTCCTTCACTTATGAAGCTTAGTTTGGCAGGATATGAAATTCTGGGTTGAAAATTCTTTTCTTTAAGAATGTTGAATATTGGCCCCCACTCTCTTCTGGCTTGTAGGGTTTCTGCCGAGAGATCCGCTGTTAGTCTGATGGGCTTCCCTTTGATGGTAACCCGTCCTTTCTCTCTGGCTGCCCTTAACATTTTTTCCTTCATTTCAACTTTGGTGAATCTGACAATTATGTGTCTTGGAGTTGCTCTTCTCGAAGAGTATCTTTGTGGCGTTCTCTGTATTTCCTGAATCTGAATGTTGGCCTGCCTTGCTAGATTGGGGAAGTTCTCCTGGATAATATCCTGCAGAGTGTTTTCCAACTTGTTCCCATTCTCCCCATCACTTTCAGGTACACCAATCAGACGTAGATTTGGTCTTTTCACATAGTCCCACATTTCTTGGAGGCTTTGCTCATTTCTTTTTATTCTTTTTTCTCTAAACTTCCCCTCTCGCTTCATTTCATTCATTTCATCTTCCAGGGCTGATACCCTTTCTTCCATTTGATCGCATCGGCTCCTGAGGCTTCTGCATTCTTCACGTAGTTCTCGAGCCTTGGTTTTCAGCTCCATCAGCTCCTTTAAGCACTTCTCTGTATTGGTTATTCTAGTTATACATTCTTCTAAATTTTTTTCAAAGTTTTCAACTTCTTTGCCTTTGGATTGAATATCCTCCCGTAGCTCGGAGTAATTTGATCGTCTGAAGCCTTCTTCTCTCAGCTCGTCAAAGTCATTCTCCGTCCAGCTTTGTTCCGTTGCTGGTGAGGAACTGCGTTCCTTTGGAGGAGGAGAGGTACTCTGGTTTTTAGAGTTTCCAGTTTTTCTGCTCTGTTTTTTCCCCATCTTTGTGGTTTTATCTACTTTTGGTCTTTGATGATGGTGATGTACAGATGGGTTTTTGGTGTGGATGTCCTTTCTGTTAGTTTTCCTTCTAACAGACAGAACCCTCAGCTGCAGGTCTGTTGGAGTACCTGGCCGGCCGTGTGAGGTGTCAGTCTGCCCCTGCTGGGGGGTGCCTCCCAGTTAGGCTGCTCGGGGGTCAGGGGTCAGGGACCCACTTGAGGAGGCAGTCAGCCCGTTCTCAGATCTCCAGCTGCGTGCTGGGAGAACCACTGCTCTCCTCACAGCTGTCAGACAGGGACATTTAAGTCTGCAGAGGTTACTGCTGTCTTTTTGTTTGTCTGTGCCCTGCCCCCAGAGGTGGAGCCTACAGAGGCAGGCAGGCCTCCTTGAGCTGTGGTGGGCTCCACCCAGTTCAAGCTTCCAGGCTGCTTTGTTTACCTAAGCGAGCCTGGGCAATGGCGGGCGCCCCTCCCCCAGCCTCGCTGCCGACTTGCTGTTTGATCTCAGACTGCTGTGCTAGCAATCAGCGAGACTCCGTGGGCGTAGGACCCTCTGAGCCAGGTGCGGGCTATACTCTCCTGGGGCACCGTTTCCTAAGCCCGTCGGAAAAGCACAGTATTCGGGTGGGAGTGGCCTGATTTTCCAGGTGCCGTCTGTCACCTCTGGAAGGGGAACTCCCTGACCCCTTGCGCTTCCCGAGTGAGGCAATGCCTCGCCCCTGCTTCGGCTGGCGCACGGTGCGCTCACCCACTGACCTGCGCCCACTGTCTGGCACTCCCTAGTGAGATGAACACGGTACCTCAGATGGAAATGCAGAAATCACCCGTCTTCTGCGTCGCTCGCGCTGGGAGCTGTAGATCGGAGCTGTTCCTATTCGGCCATCTTGGCTCCTCCGGATGAAGATCTTTACAGTGTCAAGATCACTGGGTTCTGAACACGGAAACCTGAAGTCTATTCTTTTTTCTTAAATACCTATAAGACTTTAAAGAAGACAGAGTTTCTGGACCCTAATTTCTCTATCTGTAGAATAAATGGGTTAGACCAAATAACTCCTTTCTGCTTATAAATTTTCTAATTATTTGACTGAGCTTACACCTGGAAAACAGTTTATCTCCTGTATAAATTAATGATGGAAATGAAAACCACCACGTTTCATGAAACTAACCACATAAATATTAACATCAACTGCTCAGAAGGACTTAAGTGCAAGTGTCACAGGAACTCTGAAGCACAGAGAACTAAAAATAAGAAATATAACACTGTTTGTATTTTCAAAGAAGATTTTAATAATTTATGTAAACACAGTAGCCTGTTCATAAGAAAAAAGAAAAGTGACGTCTTAGCATATTCAGGGTTCAACCAAAACTACTACTTGAATGTAAATCAAAGTAATATTCACCTAACTGTCATAATTGGCATGAATAATTTTAAGTAAAACACTTTTATTTGACATTAAATGTGAACAATAAGCCAAAACAGAGAAAATTAATAAATTGATTATTTACTGAAACTGAAATAAAAATATATAATTATTGAAGCCTCTTATATACATAAACCAATCATTGCTTAAATGACCTGACATACTAGCTCCATAGTTTCAAGTCACTAAGGAACTCTTATGAACACAATAAAGAAACCAGAATTAAGCACAAAGAATGATGAACTGGAAAGTTCATGGCTTTCTATCTACTAATTTAGGAGTACAATCTTTCAGTCAAATAGCCATTCAACAAACATTTAGCATACAGCTTCTGGGTACCAGGTACTGGGGTAGGTGCTAGAGCAACAAGGAAATAGTCCCTGCATTCAGTGAGCTCACAGGCAAGTAAACAGGTAAGCATAAAGACTGCATGATTGGTCGGGAGCAGTGGCTCACGCCTGTAATCCCAGCACTTTGGGAGGCCAACGTGGGCAGATCACAAGGTCAAGAGATCGAGACCATCCTGGCCAACACAGTGAAACCCCGTCTCTACTAAAAATACAAAAATTAGCTGGGCATGGTGGTGCACACCTGTAGTTACTCGGGAGGCTGAGGCAAGAGAATCACTTGAACCTGGGAGATGAAGTTTGCAGTGAGCTGAGATTGCACTACTGCACTCCAGCCTGGTGACAGAGTGAGACTCTGTCACAAAAAAAAAAAAAAAAAGACTGCATGATAAATGTATATCTACAAAGGGCACAAAGGAATGAGTAGCTAATTCCCTGAAGGCATATGGAGCAGTCAGTATAAGCTTCAGGAAAAGGTAACAGAAACTGAAGTAAAAAACTAACCTGAATCTGAAAAAAATGAGTAGGTATTTTCCAAGCATGTTTCAGGGGAGAAGTTGCAGGATGCAGAAGTCTTCCCAAGTACAAAAAGAGAATGAACTCTGGACTACTGGCAACTTATGGCACACAGGAATCAGTAAATGTAGGGATGAGAGGTGTACAGAAACATGGGCAAAAACAGGAATTCTGACTTTATTCCATAAATCATGGAAAGCCACCAATGGGTTTTAAGTAATAAAATACTAAGACCAGGTTTGCATTTTAGAAAAATCAATTTGATTTCAGTGAGGAGGTCCAAAAATGAGAGAAGCAAGGCCAGACAGAAGGTATTATTGCAACTAGCTATGGTTGGAGACGCACACCAAAACTAAAGTGAAATCATTTAGAAGAAAGAACATGGATATAACAGCCATTGGTTTGGCCTCTCCACATCTTTTGTTTGTTTGTTTTTGTTTTTTTGAGACCAAGCCTCACTCTGTAACCCAGGCTGGAGCGCAGTGGCGTAACCTCGGCTCACTGCAAGCTCCGTCTCCCGTGCTCACACCATTCTCCTGCCTCAGCCTCCAGAGTAGCTGGGACTACAGGCGCCCGCCACCACACCCAGCTACTTTTTTGCATTTTTAGCAGAGACGGGGTTTCATCGTGTTAGCCAGGATGGTCTCGATCTCTTGACCTCGTGATCCGCCAGCCTCGGCCTCCCAAAGTGCTGGGATTACAGGCGTGAGCCACCGCGTCCAGCTGGCCTCCCCACATCTTTACTGTTATATTGATAACATGAGGATGAAAATAAATATTATTTGTATTTAAACTATTATTGTTACATGAAAATTAAACAAATAACATATTATGATAACATCTGATGTTCAAGAAATACTCATTAAGTCTTGAAAACAGGAAAGATGAAAGGAAGGAAGGAAGGAAGCAGGGAGTGGGGAAGAAGGGAGTAGAAAGGAGAGAATATGGGCATGAGAGAGGACGAAAATAATAAGAAAGAAGTAGAAAGCCGGGTACAGTAGCTAATGCCTGTAATCCCAGCACTTTGGGAGGCCGATTCAGGCAGATCACAAGTCAGGAGTTCAAGACCAGCCTGGCCAATATGGTGAAACCTTGTCTCCACTAAAAATACAAAAACTAGCTGGGTGTGGTGGCAGGCACCTGTAGTCCCAGCTACTTGGGAGGCTGAGACAGGAAAATCACTTGACCCTGGGAGGCAGAGGTTGCAGTGAGCCAAGATAGCGCCACTGCACTCCAGCCTGGGTGACAGAGAAAGATGCTGTCTCAAAAAAAAGAAAGAAAGAAAGAAGTAGAAAAAGGTATAGTATTTCTTAATCAGCAGAAGCTACTCTTATTTTTCAATACTCTACCTTTCTAATGTATCACTGACAAGGACAGGTCTTGAATAATTGACTGAAGTCAGAATAGGTAAGGCACTCTACCTGTGGATATATGGGAGGCCTTAAAAAGTTCATGGAAAATGTATATTATGAAAAAAACCTATGCAAAGATTTCAATTTTGGCAGCAAAATAAACTCATACTAATTTATTATAGCATGTCTGAACAGGATCTAGTTTGAGACAGTAAGAAGGAGCAGACATTAGTTGGAAAAGAGCCCCTAGCAGAGCAATGTAAATTCTGCTAAATTGAAGCAAGAACAAACATTAGATTATGATGAAGCTTGGGTGAAAGAACGGTGAAATCATTGATGCTTTACAAGAAGCTTGGGGGGACAATGCACCAAAGAAATCAGTAGTTCACAAGTGGGCAGCTTTTTTAAAGAAGAAACGAGATGATGTAGAAGATGAAGTCCACAGGGACAGACCATCCATATCAATTTGCAAGGAAAAAAATTAATCTTGATTGTGCCCTAATTGAAGAGGACTGATAATCAACAGCACAAACAATAGCCAACATCATAGACATCTTAATTGGCTCAGCTTACACAGTTCTGACTGAAAAATTAAAGTTGAACCAACTTTCCACTGCATGGGTGCCAAAAGTGTTGTGCCCAGATCAGCTGCAGACAAGAGCAGAGCTCTCAATGCAAATTTTAAAGAACTAGGGTCAAGATCCTGAAGGATTTCTTTGAAGAATTGTAACAGAAGATAAAACGTGGCTTTCCCAGTATGATCCTGAGGACAAAACACAATCAAAGCAATGGCCACCAAGAGGTGGAAGTGGTCCAGTCAAAGCAAAAGGGGATCACTCAAGAGCAAAGGTCACAGCAACAGTTTTTTGGGGACATTCCAGGCATTTCGCTTGTTGACTTTGTGGAAAGTCAAAGAACAAGAATATCTGCTTATCATGAGAGTGTTTTGAATAAGTTAGCCAAAGTTTTAGTGGAAAATACCTAGGAAAGCTTTAGGAGAGAGTCCTCTAACACCAGAATGTTTCTGCTCATTCCTCTCATCAAGCAAAGGCAATTTTGTGAGAGTCTCAATGGGAAATCGTCAGGCATCCACCTTGCAGCTCTGATTTGGCTCCTTCTGACTTCTTTTTGTTTCCCAATCTCAACAAATGTTAAAGGGCACCCATTTTTCTTAAGTTAATAATGTATAAAAGACTGCATTGACATTGTTAAGTTCCCAGGACCATCAGTTCTTTAGGGATGAAAACTGAAGATCACATTTTCAATGTTTATCTTTTAACTTCATTTTTCCACAAACTTTTTGAAGTTCCTCCATACAAACGAGCACTTGCAAAATAAGCAAAGAGTCTCATTCAATGGACAGGAAGTTCTATGCCATCTAAAAATTATCTTAAGCAAGTTCAATGTGTAGCAACAGACTGTATTGATAAATATCAGTTAGGTTGACTTCTGCAATGACCATGATGGAGTAACAAGAACTAGACTTTCTCTCCCTCCTGAAACAACCAAAAAAATGGCCAAAATATATGCCCCAAAAGTTGGCAAGACGTTGTAAAGTCAGTCTCAAACAAGGTGAGCCCGACAACTGCCCTAATTTATGCCTGGAGAAAGTTTTCCAGCCCACTACTCCAGGAGAAGAGCCCAGGAGGAGCCCATTGTTCTCCCTGAGCTGAGGGGACAGAGCTGAGAGTCCACGGAAACCATGTTGACATGAGCTCTCAGGACAAGGTTTCCGAGAAGAAGGGGCTGCACAGAAAGAAAACTCCAGAGCTCTGCAAAGGGTCCCCCTAAAGTACATAGCTAAGTACTTGTTAGGACAGGCCTAGAGAAAAGTACCTAAGGTTGGGGAAAGAACACCCAGATAAGATGAAAAGTAACAGTACACATGCTCACCAAGGTCCAGTAATAGTGCTTATTTTACCAGCCAAACCAGAAACATCTCAAGATTCCCAGGGATACCCAGAAGGGTCTTGCCTCACTAGTTGGCAGTGATTAGCTCTAAAATGAGAACTGGTCTGATCCCACCTAATGAATTTTTAAAGCAAGACCAAAAAGAGTCAAACTCTTTCCAACTAAACTTAAATACACACCAATACAAAGATCAAGAATATTTATATATACTTCCAGCACTCAATAAGATAAAATTCACCATATCTGACATCCAGACACAAATTAGCAGAGATGCAACAGTAACAAAAAAAGACAGAAAAATATGGCTCATAATAAGGAGAAAAATCGCTCAGTCAGGACTGATCCAGAGTAAATCAGGATGCCAGAATTATCAATTAAGGACATTAAAATGCTCATTAAAACAGTATTCTATATGTTCTAAAATAGAGACATGCAAGATACACTAAAGGAGGCTGGGCGCAGTGGCTCACGCCTGTAATCTCAGCATTTTGGGAGGCCGAGGCAGGTGGATCACGAAGTCAGGAGTTCAAGACCAGCCTGACCAATATGGTGAAACCCCATCTCTACTAAAAATACAAAAATTAGCTGGGCATAGTAGCATGCGGCTGTAGTCCCAGCTACATGGTAGGCTGATAGCACATTAGTCATTAAGGAAGAAAAGATACACATCTCAAAATAAAATACAGAGAGAAAATAAATTTTTAAAAAACATGAACAGAGCAAGAGTAGACAGTAAATTTCAAGTAACTGAATTTATGTGTAATCTCAGTTCCCAAAGGAGAGGAGAGGGAAGATGTGAAAACATTTGGGACTTTGAGTAAGGCAAAGCTTTCTTTGATATGACCCCACAGCATGATTTATAAAATAATATATTGATAAGAAGAACTCATCAAATTTAAAAAAAAGAATCTGCTCTTGAAAAGAATCTATTAAGAGACTGAAAAGACAAGCTGCAGGCTGGGAGAAAATATTTGCAATTCAAATATCTGATAAAAGGCTTGCATCAAAAATATATTTTAAAAGCTCAAAATTTAATAATGAAAAACAAACAACCCCATTTAAAAGTTGGGCGAAAGACTAGAACAGACATTTCAAAGTAGACATTTGTTTGGTAAATAAGCACATATGCTCGGCATAATTAATGCTTAGGGCAATGCAAATTAAAACCACAATGAGACGCCACTATCTATTTTTAAATAGCTAAGATTAGCGTGACTGATAATAGTCAGCCAAGCACTGACTTGGATGTGGAGAAGCTGAAACTCTCATACACTGCTGATGGGAATAAAAAAAAGTGTAAACTTTGAAAAACAGTTTAAAAGTCCCTTAAAAAGTTAAACATACTTCTGCCGTAAGACTCAGCCATTGCACTCCTGGGTATTTACCCAAGAGAGATAAAAGTAGGTGTTCATATAATGATATCAACACAAATGTTCATAGCACATGTATTCATAATAGCCCAAACTAGAAACAGTCTAAATATTAATCAATACATTAATGAATCAACTTGCTTTATCCGAATTAATTATGGATACATGCTATAACATGAATGAATCTCAAAATAATTATACTAAATGAAACAAGGCAGACTCTAGAGGTAAAACATGCAGAGAAAAAAACATAAAATGTCAGACAAAAAAGTGCATAGTGTAAAATTTTATTTATATACATTTTTGACTGTATAAATTACTGTCCAGTGACAGAAAGCAGTTCGGTGGTTGTTAAGGGCCAGGAATGAGGGGCCAGAGAAATGTATTATAAAGAGGCATCAGGAAACTGGAGGTGAAGTATATTTCCATCACCTCGATTGTGTGCTGATGGTTTCTAAACTTTCAATATATTTAGTTTATTATATGTTATACAAAATAAAGCTTGTAATAAAAATCAAAAGATTGAACTGAAGTTTCATGTGTAATGATTTCCTGAGCCTTTACTGACCAAGGCACACATGAAAGCATTGGCTGATTATTTCAAATGATATTAACAAGTAAACTGGTTCCTGTATACTTACATGTACAATTTGTTCCTATCCTATTTCTTTCATTTTACATGAGTGATCGTGAAAAATCTCTGCATTTTTCTTTATGCAAACAAAGAATGAGTACCTCCTATCTGCTGGTAATTCCATCTACCATATCACAGTTAATTAAAATGCTGGTTGTTATTGCTGCTATTTCTCAGTAGAACAGAAACTATGTCTATCCATCATTCAATGGAAAAAAAAAAAATATCCTGTGCCTTAAATCAGCGTCCCACCCTGCCCAACCTTTTTTTTTTTTTTTTTTTTTTTTTGTGAGGAGTCATGCTCTGTTGCCCAGGCTGGAGTGCAGTAGCACATCTCGGCTCACTGCAACTTCCATGTCCCGGGTTCAAGCGATTCTCCTGCCTCAGCCTCCCAAGTAGCTGGGATTACAGGTGCGTGCCTGGCTAATTGTTTTCTATTTTTAGTAGAGATGGGGTTTTGCCATGTTGCCCAGGCTGGTCTTGATCTCCTGACCTCAAGTAATCCTCCCGCCTCAGCCTCCCAGTCTTGGGATTACAGGTGTGAGCCCCCTTTCAGGCCCCATTTTTTACTCACTGGAATGACAAATCCACACAGCATGGAGGATCTCTGATTTCATCTTTTTGGGCCTGAATCTTATTATTTTTTTTTTTAAGACTAAAAGGAGCTTTAGATAAAATCAATCAGAACACTCCATTTGTAACCCAACGTGGGTCTCAAACCTCAAGTTTCATGTTTGAGGTTCATGACGAAAGTGTTCCTTGGTTAGTCCCACGTTGATCTGGCTATGAAGCTGCTTCCCTGCAAAGTTGATTTTCTCCTGGAAACCAGTCCTTGAGTAAATATCATAAGAAGGGCTTATCCACTACATACTAGCTTGAGGCAAATTATAATTGACCCAATGAGACCTTAAGAATTAACTTGAAGTGGATAAGCCATTATTACACAAAAGTCAAAGGACTTCCTTTCCATTTCATTCCATATGATTACATGTATCTTATGTTTGTGGCAAACCAGAACGATGCCACACTGATGGGGGATTCATTCTCATGCTTACACATACCTTACGCTGTGGCGGAGCCAAACGATGCTACACTATAGATGGGGGATTCATTCTCTTGCTTACATGTACCTTACGCTGTGGGAGAGCCAAACGATGCCACACTATAGATGGGGGATTCATTCTCATGCTTACATGTACCTTACGCTGTGGGAGAGCCGAACGATGCCACACTATAGATGGGGGATTCATTCTCATGCTTACATGTACCTTACGCTGTGGGAGAGCCAAACGATGCCACACTATAGATGGGGGATTCATTCTCATGCTTACATGTACCTTACGCTGTGGGAGAGCCGAACGATGCCACACTATAGATGGGGGATTCATTCTTAGGCTTACATGTACATTACGCTGTGGCGGAGCCAAACGATGCCACACTGTAGATGGGGGATTCGTTCTCATGCTTTCAGTTTATATCTATCTGGACAAATCTCCCATTCCAATGTGTTCTTCACTGTACAGTCTACATCTATGACTTTTAGAAGATTTCAAAAGGTGGTCTGGAGCTAAGTTCTTGGCTACAAAACTGTTAACTAGATTTAGACATTTAGATAGATATAGTGCTTTAAATTTGGGTAACTAAAGTTTAGTACATGCAAAAAAAGTTTAGCCAGGAACAGGTAAGAAGTTTTTTTCCAGTATATTACGTGTAGATCAATTTGACTATAGGATGAAAGAACAAATATTCAAGCCCGCTGCATGTTATAGGCTCTATGATATGCTGGAAAGTAAATAAATGTTCATTAATCAGAAACTGTGAGTTCTGGTCCAAATCCCAGTTCTGCTGCCCATAAGCTATTTGGCCAGGGATAAACCACAAGCACTCTAAGCTTTTTTCTTTGAGTCTACAAAATTGGCTGAAAGGACTTCTGGCTTACCAAAATCAGGAAATAGCTGAGAGAATCAGATAGATAATATATATAAATTCCTTTACAAAACTGTTAACAGCCACATACGCATTTGAGCTTGCTATAGTAAGTCTGACTTTTAGAAAACAACAGGTGAAATCTGAAGTAAATAATATTCCCCCAGGAGTAAGGAGAACTATATTCAAACTCTAGCTCTTCCTCAGAGGAACTGATTGTTGAATAAAGCCTGGATTTCTGTTACTTACCTATAAAATGATAAAAATAAAATGAAATACGCAAAATCACAGATTTCAGTGTCTGTGCTTTTTGCAAAATATCAGAGATTGTGCAAAACTCTTCCCTCCACTTCCAAGTTGTTCATTTCAGTAGAACAATTACTTGAAATTGGAAGGACCTGCAGCTGTTTCCAATGGCCACATGTTCATCTTCAGAAATTCTAATCTTACATTATTGGGGGTAGTCAAGGAGGAAACAATGTAAAGAGCTTTGATACACCCTCAGTTAAATGATAAATGTGTGTCAACGTAACTTTGATCAAATTCCACTTGCTTTTATTTCAAGAATACAGTGATCTTTCATATTCCTTAGACATTCAGATGCATTTCAAATGTACATTATAAAACCCATTATCCATACCTGAAAGGGCTGCCTGCTGGAAATGTTGAGGTGTTTCCTAATCCATCTGTTGCCTTGATTCCCAAATATCTGCCACAGCAGCCGTCCCCTTGAGTCACTCCAGATTCGTTGGTAGATTGCCAACCTATAAATGCGCTTTCCGAACATGTGGTAATAGAAGCGGAAGGTGCAGCCTTTTGTATCAGTGGCATTAAGGACTGGGCTGAGTAAGGCAGCACTGTCTTGAAAAGCCTGTGGCTCTGAAGATTCTATGTAGAGATAGTGTCCTTTAGCTGTGCCCAGAGTGTTATCTTTCAATGGCCCTGTGTTAAGTGTTGGAGTTGGACCCTGGTTCCTGGTCCAATCAAAGTCATCTTTTGCATCTTGTTCCCAGTTACAGATTCCATTTTCAAAGTTACACTGCAGCTCAGGTGCTGAAATTCACATGAAATAAAAGCAAAAGATAATTAGGGACAAAAATACATGCAACCACATTCTATTTATTAATATTTAAAGAATGCTAGTTGATACTTTGCTCATGCCAAGGTAAGCCATTTTATTTTTAAAATCCAGCACTGAAGTGTTTTTTTTTTAAAGACTTTTTGTTTCTAAATGATATATCAATTAATAATATTTTATGAACTAAAGATGGAGTTTCTTTGGACATTTTTTTCCAAATATTTTTTAGGCACATCTCTTCTCCATTTCTACGACCATAACTCCAGGCAAATGATCAAGACCCCACGGCTGGCTCACTGTGAGAAACTTCTGGCTCAGTAGATTTCAACCTCAACTGAATGTTCCAATCGCCAGGGAACATTAAAAAACAAACAAACAAACACTAAAGCCCAGAATTCATCTCCAGAGGTGTTGATTTAATTGCTCCTAGTGGTAAAGCCATGCATCAGGATTTTTTCTAAGCTCCCTTGGTGATTCTAACAGGCAGAGCTGAGAACAATCATGTGTTAAGAATCACCTGGGGCTCATGGTAAAATTGCTGACTTCATAGTAAAACACTGAAACAGATACTAGCTTATTAGATATCGGGTGAAGCCCAGAAATCCACATTTTTAACAAGCACCCTGATGTAGATGTTTTCCTGACCTCATTCCCAAAATCTCTTGTCTTTGGTTCCATCCCGTCCCAGATCCTAGTGTCCCTACGCATCAGTGCCAAGATAACAATCCTTCAATGGCAGTATTACACTTCCTTTTCGAATCCAATTTCTTTCATGCATGCTCATAGAATCTAAACTTAAATAAAAACTCCTCTTTCAAACTCCACTTCTCCCAAATTAAAATGACTGCCTCATCCCTACTATTCTTCCCCATAGCCTGCACCATCTTCCCCATGTATTCTAAACACCCCACCTCTTCCTCCACCTCTGTTTAACCTAATGTTAGGTATGTGCCTTGACATTATTTTGCTGTGATTTATCAGTATGGGTCTTTTCTTCTCACTGGATTATAGCTCCTTTGAACTGCAACTTCCAACTTCCTTCAGTCCCTAGACAAATTCAGACTTAGGAAGAAAATTACAGCAGTCTCACCTTATCTGATGTTTTGCTTTTAGCAGTTACACTAACCCACAACCAACTGTGGTAAAAAAAAATGTGAAATGGAGAATTTCTGAAATAAGAAATTCATACATTTTGAGTTGCAGGTCATTCTGAGCAGCCTGATGAAATCTTGTACCATCACAAATAGTAGCTATCTCAGTTATCAGATCAACTGTAACAGGATCACAGTGCCTGTGTTTAAGTGTCACCCTTATTTTACTTAATAATGGCGCCAAAGTGCAAGAGTTATGGCGCAGGCATATTGTCATAATTGTTCTATTTTGTTAGTGGTTGTTAATCTCTTACAATGCCTAATTTATAAATTAAACATTATCAGGCTGGGCACAGTGGCTCACTCCTGTAATCCTAGCACTTTGGGAGGCCAAGGCAGGCAAATCACTTGAGGTCAGGAGTTCAAGACCAGCCCAGCCAACATGGTGAAACCCCATCTCTACTAAAAATACAAAAAAATTAGCTGAGAGTGGTGGCGGGCACCTGCAATCTCAGCTACTCAGGAGGCTGAGGCAGGAGAACCGCTTGAACCTGGGAGGCAGAGGTTGCAGTGAGCAGAGATCCTGCCACTGTACTCCAGCCTGAGTAACAGAGGGAGACTCTGTCTAAAAAAAAAAACCAAAAACCAAAAACAAAACAAAAACAAACAAACAAAAACCTTTATCATAGGTATGTATGTATAGGAGAAAACATAGTATATATAGGACTAGGTACTATTGTCAGTTTCACGAATCCACTGGTGATCTTCGAAGTCACCAGGTAACGGGAAGCCTACTGAAGTCAACAATTGAAAACTCTACCTAAATTTCTAGGGTAATATAGGAATGTGTCCATTTTTCAAATGATATTCACTGTAGAATAAATGGTATAAAATGGGCATTTGACAGTCTTTGGAGGAAGGGGACAGGTTTTAGAATTAACAAGTAGTTCTACATTTTAGCTTCATTTACATGTTAGTTGTTTTAAATAAATGTCAACTGTCCTTTATTCATCTTAGTAATGACACTTGATGCCAAAAGTGAACAAATACTCTGAAACAATAAATAAAAGGGTATGTGAATAAATGCAGCCAGGCGAGAATAAATCATCTGTCTTGGAAAATCACAGAAGTGGAGCTTAGACCTAATGAAGGGAACCAAGTGAGTAAATGTCAAGTGGGAGACGAGCTTTCTTTTGATATTTCCTCACTTGTGACTAATCAAGCCCAGCTGTGATGTGAATTGGGGGGACACAGTGTACCCTCCAGATGTCAGTCTTTGGCTGTAGGGCAGAAGGTGAATGGCAAGTTGCTGCGTTTCTGACATAAAACTGACGCTAAAGCAAACACACTTTTCTATTGTCTGTCTTGGTGCTGACTGCACACTCAAACTTCATTTCCAAAGGGAATACGCCTAGCTCCACCTTTCCATAAAAGACCGCATCTCTCAATATATTTCAGGAAATCCAACATGGATTTGTGGATCTCTAATGTACGCTATGTAATGAAGTAATATGCCTTGATGGAAAGCTGTGTGAGAAACTGACATTCTTTCACTAATCCATAATCACAAGAAGTATTTTGACACTATAGTTGTACTCCCATTATCACATCCTACTAAGTGAATATAGGGAAGTCTGAGGGGCAATTTGCTTATTTTTAGCAGCACATCAACATTTTTTAATGAGTGGGATTTAGAGAGCTTGAAAAGATGAAAAGGCTTTCTAAATTTGCAAAAATGAATTGGCCTTAGGAAAAGTTACACTTCATATGACAGTCACTGTCAAAATCACCAATTTTAATTATATCCACTCAAATATTGGTGTGTAAATTTCATGAGATGCATGGTAATTCTGAGTTTAATAGGCCTGACTTTGATATGCCTTTGATGATATGTGTACCAAAGATTACATATATGCAAAACTCTCTACAGTGATTTATATGGAAATTTCTTAATGTTTTCTATGATGTAGTAAGCAGTTTATATTTCTACTTTGGTTTGTAATTAGCATCCGTATTTCATGAACAGAAATTTAATACATAAAAGAAATAATTTACTTATAAAATAAATTTAATAAATTGCATAATTTATAAAATAATTTTCATATATAAAATATAAGTAATTTATAAAATAAATATAATATTCAAGTATCTTCAATCTTAAAAATCACTGCTATTTCTGCATGAGGAATCTGAGTCCAAGGAAAGATGCAAATTTTTTCTTTTCTTGACAGGGTTTTGTAATTAAAAAAAAAAAAATCCTATTAACTTCTAACTTATTTTCTGCACTCTACCACTAAGTGCAGAGGGAAATACTGGAGCTGGGTTCAAATTGTACTACTATGTACTACAAAGGCCTGTGAATCTGGCCTTCCCCACACCTTCATCCTTATTATATTTTGGGCCCTCTTTCCCCTTCATCTCCTTGCTCCAGCCACACTGGCTATTTTCCATCTGCCTTGCAGCCACATCTCAGGGTTTTTAGATACATGCTTTGACTTGTGATGTTTTTAGATCTGATCTAAGTCCTAATGTCTAGAAAGTCCAATGCCACTGTTATATAAGGTCACAGCACTCTTCTTTATTGCTCCTATCAAAGCTACCATTTCATTTTTCTTTATTAAATATTTAGATATTTGTCTTTCAGTAAGATTGTAAGCTGCACAAGGGCAGGGACTCTGTAGTTGTGTTTATCATTGTATCTCCAGTATTTGGTATCTAGTATCTAGTATCTAATAAATCCACTTAATAAATACTGATGGCTTGACTAATTAACCACACATAACATTCATCAGCTTTGGAGCTATGCTTACCGTTATCAGTTTGGTTGGCAAGACAAAAGTGAATTCATCAAGGTCAACACTTTCAAAATGAGAAAGAGAATCCCCCAACTAAAAAGAACTTACCACAGTTGACTTCATCAGTACGATCACCACAGTCATCCACCAGATCACATAACCGAAGCTTTTCTATGCAAGCCCTGGTGTGGCGACACCAGAAATGATCCAGCCCTTCACAGCTCTCAGCAGGAAGAGGGAGAGTACAATTTTCAAATCGGATGTCATCAATAGCTGAGACCCCATCATAAATGCCCAGACTGACTTTATCTAGTGACAAATGGAAGGGCTGAGAAAGGCGCCCTAGCTGAATGGTTGCCTCCGACCATTGTTTGCCCTGATTGTATAATACTCTCCAAATCACTGTTGAGTCATGAGAATTTTCCATATGTAGCTGCAGCTCAGCTGCTCCCACTGACAGGCCATAGTTATAGAACCTAAAAAAGAGTAAATGTAAGAAATAGAAGTGATTTAGAGAATAGACTACATATTTAACCTTTAGATTTTCTACTCGGTCAACAGTCAATTTTAATGAGTTATCATAAGACACTTTTCTTTCCTGCAATAACGGTGGCTGTCCATTTGCAAGAGCTTATCTACTGAGGCACACACTCTGTGGTTCTCACAACCCTGGGAACTTGTCTCAAGGAGCTCAGTACATAACAAGAGGAAGCAATCTTAATTAAATTATAATCCATGGTTGGAGGGAAAGAGCCCCTTTCATCTTAAGAAAGAAAACAACATATACTGAGAACACGCTCCTAGGTAAAATTAACATCATATGAATTTAATGCAATAGCTATTTTTAGAGTAAAACCAGCAGTAAACCACAGAAATGAATAAGTGCAGAGGTATGCCTGCAAACACTTGACCACTAGGGTTAACTGTTTAATATTGTTTAAATATTTGTTTAATATTTACCAGAAGGAAAGTATGCATCCAGGTCCTGTCTGGCTGAAAGTTGGGCTCTGAAGCTTAGCAACTTGCCACAAGCTGCTGCTTTTCTTCAGAATGAACATAAAATGCCCTGTTGACATACAAAAACAAACTCTTCATTAACCTATTGGATTCTAAAATGAGACATCTGTCTCTTAACCCTACACTGAGCAAGATCATTGTCTAACTGAAATTAAAATTATACAATAAACAATCAGTGACCCTTAGTCAAATTTGCTCTGATAAATGTTGAGCCACTATCTCATGCTAAATGATACCAAAGACAATTGGTAATTTCAGTTAGTTCAGCCAAAAATATATCTGTATGCTATCTGTACGACCCATAAAGGAATCAGTCCATGCAGACAGCATAACTGTAATTGACAATATTCAACTATCCGACTGTTTGTTGTAGTTATCACAGAACCGTACCAGCTTCCCTTTCTCTTCTGAAGTCTAACTAAACAGTAAATAGCAGTGGTTGGAGAGTCCCTGTTTGCTTCTTACCTTGAGATGTGTTGAGACTATGATCCCGAGGTGGAGCCTGCTGCTCAAAATCAGCAGAAAGTTCACTCTGAGAGCTCCATATCCAGTCAAAATGGTCACCACTAATTGCTTCAAACCAACCACAGCTGTTTGCTTCAAAATCACACTTGGAAACTGAAGAACAAAAGTGTGGCTCTTATGTTGGCTCTCCAAACTGCTCCCACGCTTTGAAAAGGCAGAGCTCAAATAGAATTCACCTTATTATGCTTCTGTATGTACATGAAGGGCAATGAGGGACACATTTCAGAAAATAAAAAAGATCCTTTCTCATTTGCAAAAATGGAGCTACTCTTTCCATACTGGAGATTGAGAAGGCAGAATTCTCAATTTCAGAAATACAAATTTTTTCTGAATATTCTGAGAAACAGCATCATTCAGCCCGATTGCTTATAGAATTGCCAAGGTATGCCTAATTCATTCTGATACTCATGTTAGTTTCCCTGCTACTGTTACATCAGCTGGGAGGCGTCATTGTTCCTACAGGGTATTTTATGTTAAATCGTGAAAAGCTGCTACTTCTAAACAATTTAATATGTGAAGAATCCCAGATACACTATATTTAATACAATGTGTACCCCAGATTTTCATAGAGCTTAATATTTCACAAAGTGTTATATGCATTGACTAATTGGTGCAGAAAATAATTTGAACTATTTTTCAGATAAATACGCAGAGAAATCAGTTAAATTCCACAGAGATATTTTGGAAGGTGAAGAGGAAAAAAGGAAGAAGAGAAAGAAAAAGAAAGGGAAATTATAACGTTAATAATGTAATAGTATAGCTGATAGTTATTGAACACTTTATGTAATAGACCCTGTGTGGAATATATATATCTAACTTTCACAAACAGCCATATAGGAAGGTATTATTGTTGTTGTTATTTTACAAAAGAAGACAGAGAGGTTGAGAGAAGTTATTAATGTAACCAAGGTCAAATATTTAGGAAGTTGTAGAGTGGGATTGTAATCCAAATATTGTGACTCCTAGGCTAATATTCTTTCTGCAACTGTTGACAATAAGTGTTAACTGTCATTAGATTGAAAAAAAAAGTAAAGTAAAAAGATATAATCTGAATTTGCTTGGCGTGAACATTCAGCTGTTACTACACAGACCAACCAACACAAAATGAAGTTTATTTTCATTGATGATGATTACACTGAAATTCTTAGCCACTGGCTATTTTTATCAAGGAATATAGTAATAAACTGCATAGACACACCCTTGTAAAATAAATTAGGAAGTAAACAATGAGTTTAGGGGAAAAAAGTATAAACTAAATCACTAAGTGAGATTATAAAATTTAAAATTATAAGGGCATTTAATGTAATAATAAAATTATAGGGAATTTAACCTAATTGTGAGAGCATTTTAACCTAATGATAAAAATATCATTTTGAATCCTGAAAATGCCTCTTCTACATGGAGAAGAATGTGAGGTAATAATATTACAAACAACTTATAAGTTTTTTATACTTTCTATGAAATATCTAATTTCAAAACCATATTTGCTTCCTATCAAATTTCCTGGCCCAAATTTGGCCAGCAAAGTAGTTCTGAATCTTATCAGAATCAAAGGGAATGTATAAATACGTCTATATATCTAAAAATAAATACTTTAAAAATGTCACATCTACTTTAATATGCAAGGCATAGCTATACTTCAGTATATAAAGACAATTAGAAACAAGTGAAATTAAAGAAGCTTTACTATATTTAGAGTAAAGATTTCTCAGTCCGGCGCCATGGCTCACACCTGTAATTCCAATACTTTGGGAGGCCTAGGCAGTCTGATCACGAGGTCAAGAGATCGAGACCATCCTGGCCAATATGGTGAAACCCCATCTCTACTAAAAATACAAAAATTAGCTGGGAAGGGTGGCATGCATCTGTAGTCCCAGCTACTCGGGAGGCTGAGGCAGGAGAATTGCTTGAATCTGGGAGGCTGAGGTTACAGTAAGCTGAGATCCTGCCACTGCACTCCAGCCTGGGTGACACAGATTTATCAAGTAAAGTTTAGAAATCTGTGGTAAAGCAAAATTATATACTGCTCAAAAATTAAAGATAATAACAGTAAATAATACAAGTTAGAAATAAAATGCAAAGGATATTTGTTTTCATATTATTAGAAGCTATCTCTATAAGTACATAATGTGCAAACAACACATAAATATACATAGAGTCCAGGGTTTTCAAAGTGTCTAGATGTCATTTCAATACCTGGGAAGCAAATGCTTTTGATTCTTATTTCAGATAATTCAGGGAACTGGATCTAGGAGTTATTGTTATGTAAATATGGGGAGAAAGCAGGTTATTATTAATGTATAATATCTATCTCACATAGCTACCTGAAAAGGGAACCTTATTATCTGCTATCCAGGGAGATATTGCTATAGAAATAAGTGAATATTCGAACCGTAGTAAAATTTAAGAAATCTTTGCAGTGACTTTGTAGTTCTCTTAGATAAGACTCTTCAAAGATAATGATTTTTCAACAGATGATTGTGCTGTTAAAATTCAAATATGCTTTTCTAGTATTCTTTATTCATATAGATTTAAAAATTCCCCTTGATCGATCATAAATGTAATAATCAATTAAATTAGTCTTCTAGTTAGCCATTAATTGAATATATAAATATATACGTGTATATGTCAACACACATGTATACATATATAAAATTTCTAAGTTAGAAAAGGAGAAATAGCCTGGATATGTTTTAAAAATTGAGATCCTAGGATTTTACACTGTTTCTGAAGCATTATTGACTTTCTCAGTTATCATCATTGGAATCCTCATTTTTGCAATAATAACTGCAATTAGCATTTACTCTGGGTTTAGCGTATAAAAATCATACAGCTTCTATTAAGTTAAATCATTAATAATAATTATAACAATTTTTAAACAGCTATTCTATGCCAAGCATTATGCTATGTGTTTTTAATGGAAGATGATACAAAATCAAAACACGTATGACCACGGGACACATTCTGGAAACAGGTGTTACACCATACAATAATAATGGCTGTTCAGTCCACCACACTGACTCTTCTTGTTCCTTTAAAGATTTTTTTTTTCTCTAGATTTTGTGACCCTGCTGAAAGTTGCATGAAGGAGGACAAAAGTTAATTGAGTATTCTAGTATGTTGGCTTAGGTTCATAGAGGTTGTCCTTTATTTGATTAAGCATTTGCTATAAACTCCAAATGCATGAATACTATATTCTCTATTTTGGAACAGGTTCTGTAACGTTGTAATTCTTTTGAGTTTCAGGCTTTTACATGCATTCTAATGGTTATGTGTTTGAAGTTATCGTAAGGTTGAAGCAATTAAACTCTAGACTTCATCAATAGTTAATAGTCATTAATTATTTAAAATAAACTATACAATAGTAAGGGAATGTTTGCAAAAGTACCATAAAATTATTTTAAAGCTGTCTATATAAATGAATAGAAATAATTAACTCTTTTAAAAATGTCAATACATAAATAATGAAATCATTATTGTATTTGGAATAAGAATAATTAATTATACTATTCTACCCATGGCTTAAAGGGTCTCCTGAGATCTAGACAATGCAGATATTATTGGTAGACAATTCCTCATGGGTCTCTTATGCTTCTGCACAGGTTATGAGCAGGGCCATTAACTGCCCCTTTGTTCCAGGCTATCCTTTCAAGGATATTTAAATAGCAGAGCTATGAAAGACAGATAGTGACTCCCTCTACAACAGAAGGCAAGTTATTATCCTGTAGAATAAAGATAATGTCTCCTTCTAAAGAAAAGGTCAGACAAGTTTATTTGCAGCCCATTATAAAAGATTTTAGTTCCACAAGTTTAGGCCTCTTTGGTGGTGATACAAGCCTGCTTCATGTGTACATCTATCTACCTGGGCACCTCTCTGTTGGTCCCTTTCTCAGGGGACATGGGGAGCAAGAAGAACCAATGCAAATATGTTGCTCACAACATTTGCTATACCATTAGTAATAAAGTCATCTGTCTGTGACACAGGAATCTCACCTCTTCTGTCAGCATCCATGAAACAATGGCAGGCTAACTTGTTTCCTTATCAGTCAGGTAAAATTTTAGATCCTTCACAATACTTGACACTATATTAAATATCTATGTATACTACCACTTTGCAGTGAGCCGAGATCACTCCACTGCACTACAGCCTGGGCGACAGAGACTCCATCTCAAAAAAAGAAAAAAGGTAAGCTTAGACTCTAGTGTGGGAAATTCATAAGCAAGTAAGCAATCATTAGGGAGTAATAACCACTATGTGCTCATTCATTCATTATTCATTCATTCGACAAAAACTTAGCAAATACATGCTATATGTCTGCACAAGTATAAAGTCTAAGAGCACAGCAGGGAAAAGAAAGAAAACTTCTGTCCTCATGGATTTTACATATGAAAGCCAGGCGGGTGTGGACATTAGTGGAGATAACAATAAAAACACAAGACAAATAGTAATGGTAAAAGGGCTAATAAAAAATAAAATAAGGAAGAATATTGAAAATGTTAGAGCAAAGGGCTGTAATTTTATCAATGATCAAGGAAGACTTTATAGAAAAGTTGACAACTAGGTAAATGGCTGAAGGAGGGAGGTGAGGAAGCAGGTTGTGCAGCTATGCAGGTAAAGGACACCCCACCACTAAGGGAATCACAGGGACAAAGCCTTGAGGCCAAAGCATGCTTCTCATGTTTCAGATGTATTCAGAGACCAGGGTGTCACAAGGACAATGGGTGAGAGTAGAATAATAAGATATTAAATTAGACAGGCACTTCCATTTTTTTGGCTATAATTCTGAATGAGATGGGAACCAATTGGGATGTTTTAAGCAGAGATGTGACAACATCTGACTTTACTGAAGAGAGTAGGGGACAAAAGAAGGAAGGGGAAGAATACTGCAAAAATCCAGACAAGAAATGAGAATTCGAGGTCAAGGTGTGATATGGTTTGGCTCTGTGCTCCCACCCAAATCTCATCTTGAATTGTAATTCTCATGTGCTGAGGGAGGGACCTGGGGGGATGAGATTGGATCATGGGGGCGATTTCCCCCCATGCTGTTCTCATTATTGTGAGTGAATTCTCATGAGAGCTGATGGTTTAAAAGTTGTGCTTCTCCTTTCACTCTCTCTCTCTCCTGCCACTATTTAAGATGTGCCTTGCTTCCCCTTCACCTTCTGCCATGATTGTGAGTTTCCTGAGGCCTCCCAAGCCATGCAGAACTGTGAGTCAATTAAACCTCTTTCCTTTATAAATTACCCAGCCTTGGGCTGTTCTTTAGAGCAGTGTGAAAACAGACTAATACAGGGTGGTAGCAATGAAGAAAAAAATAAGCCATTTTGGAGATATTTTGAAAGCAGACATGACAGGATTAATTGATATCAAAGGTGTAGTATGACAAAAACAGAAGTTAATGATTTCAAAGGCTCTAACCTAAGCATTTGGAACAATGGACGTACCATTTATGAAGTGGGGAAGACTGTGGGGAGGCAGGTTTGGAGGTGGTTGGGGAAACAGAATCTCAATTTTGGACGTGTTGCACTTGCTGTTCCTATTAGGTATTCAAGTGATCATGTCAGGTCAAGAGCTGTATGTATGAGTCCAGAGTTCACATGAGGAGGTTAGGCTGGAGATATAAATTAGAAAATTATCAAAGTGACAAAAAGAAGGCATAAAAATAGGAGAAAAAAAAACAAAGAGTGGTGCCCCATGCCATGGGAGCCAAGTCAAGTTTAAGTATTTGAAGGAGGAGGGTGATACCATCTGTGTCAAATGAAGACTGAGAATAGGTCACTGGATCTAGGTCACTGGTAGCTTGGATAAGAACAGCTTCTGTTGAATGGTGACAGCCAGAGCCTCATTGGACTGAGTTAAAAAGAGATTCAGAAGAGAAAGTTTAAAGAAAGTGAATACAGTGAATTCTTTTGAGTAATATAAAAGAAAGGAGGAAGATGTAAAGGAAATGAGAGAAAAATGGTATGTTAGCAGGAAGGAGAAATTAGATCAAGAGAAGATATTTTTAAGATGTGAGAGGTAAAAACATTTTTTTCTTTCTTATAGAAAAGACTGGTAGACAGAAGAACTTTCAGGAGTAATGCTATTGAACAGGCAAATAGAGAGGGATTCTACATAAAAGAAACACGGACAGTTTACTTCAGGTACAGGAGAAAAGACTGACTTTACAAGTGGGTAGAAGTGGTGCTGGAACTTCTAAAAGTTCTTTTCTGGTTGTTTCTATTTTTTCAGTGAAATAGTACGTAAGAACATCAGTTGAGGCTAGGAATAGGGAAGTGGAAGACAGATGTCAAAGAAGACAGAAGAAAAATGTGTTATTCATTGAGGAGGGCGGGGGAAGGAATGGATTGGGGAAATTGCATGTGCTTGCTGGGTAGCACCAAGAACACACTTTAGGGCAGCAATCCCCAATGTAAAGTGAGAACAGGTGTCACTGGGTTTTTGTTTGTTTGTTTGTTTTTGTTTTTCCATCTCTAGCCACATTCAGCTATGCTTTGTGGACTGGATATGGCGTATAAGGAAAAGGGTGGGTGGAGTTAAAGATGAGTACAAAGTTTTTACCTGTAGCAACTGAAGAATGGTGTTGTCATTTCTAACCCTGGGCATACCCTAAGACCGTGTTTGGAGGAAAGTCTCAGAAGCTTGCAGGTGGGTATGAAAAATTTAAGATCCCAATTAAACATCTAGGGGAAGATGTCTAATAGAGAGTTAGATATGAGTCTGGAGTTCAATGAAGAGGTTTAAACTAGAGATATAAATTTGGGAGACATGATCATATCAATGGCATTTAAAGCTGGAGACTAGATGAGTTTTCTACAGTAGTGAAGATAAAAGATCTAAGGTCTAGACATCAGAGCCAGAAAGAAAAAGGAGCAAAGATGAGAAGGAACAATCAAGGAAGTTGAGGAAAACCTAGGGAATTTGCCATCTTGAAAGCCAAGGGAATAAAATGTTTTCAGGAAATGGAAAATGTGGTTACCTGCAAATATTGCTTTTAGTAATCCCCATATATTTACAAGGGATATTTTCTGAGACCCCCTAGTAGATGGCTGAAGCTCTGGATTATACTGAACACTATGTACGCTGCTTTTCTATCTGAAAATCAAGTTGGCTAACAGGCAGGGGGGTCATAGACCACCTGAATACACTGGACAAAAGGATGATTCACATCCTGGGCAGGACAGATAAGGACAGCATGGGATTTCATCACACTACTCAGAATGGAGTGCAAATTAAAACTTGTGAATTTATTTCTGGAATTTTCCATTTTATATTTTCAGACTGAGATTGACTGTGGAAGGCAAAACTGCAGATAAGGGTGCACTACTGTATAAATCAGGATGAGGGCTAAGAATTGACTTTTAGATGTAACAATATAAGTCCCTTGTGGGTCCTGATTACAGGGGAAAAATCCTGAATGGAGAGAATTTAAGAAAATATTGGAGGAGAGAATAACTTTTGACAACATCTTTCTAAGACTTTATCAAGGAAAACTGAGAAATGAGGTGGAAAGCTGTCATATACAACAGGGTCAAGAGAGTTGAACAGCATGTTTATCTAGGCTTATGGGGAAGACAGAGTAGACAAGGAAAAAGTGGTGGGCTTTGCTGGAGAGACGCCATTGAATAGTAAAGAAAGGATGGGATCTAGTTCACAAGCAGAAAGTATAGAAGTGTCCAGACAGCTCGTGTATGGTAATAGACTGACAGTGTCATTATGGAAATTGTACTTTAGAAACTGGGAATAATGAAGAAACCAAGGCTGCTTGAGTAGCACTAAAGACTGACAGTGAAAAAGAAGAGAACGTTTTGTTGTTACTGGATAAATGACTCTCATCAGGAACTCTTGTAACTTGAGAGTCCTTAAAGAGGACTCAATAGGCTATGAAAAATATTACAAAAATACAATCAATAACTGTGTATTAATTCATACTAAATTTTTACAGGCTTACAAATAACCTATGTTTATTTTCTTTATCTTTATGTTTAAAAGTAAATATAACTTAGGCACATCAGGGTCTCTAAGGAGCACCCACAATTGCATTTGAAATGTGAAATTGTATTGGTGAGCTCATGTTAATAACAGTACCCATTACTATGCTTACATTTATGAGAAGATTGTTAGTGCTATGGTGATATGAGGTGGGTTGTTATTAGACAAATAATATAATTTTTTTAGATAATCACATTAACAGTATACTATAGCAATATAGATGAACAAAATGTATGATTCGTAAAAGACCCTACTATTTTTTCTCTGGGGGTAGGCAGAAATCAGTGATGTATTTTTAAAATAACGTAATTTTTTTCTGTCATGTTAAATGTTTATTTATATTGTCTTTGCATTATATATATATGTGTGTGTATATATATACATATTTTTCCCAGACTAAGCTAATGATCTCAAATGTTTTATACTTCTTGATAAAAGCTCAATTACCTAAAGAGCCAAAATATGAATATTTTAAGCTAAAACTCAAGTCGCTTGGTTAAAATTTGCAGGGATCTCTTATTACCCAAGATGACCTGCTTTCCAGGATATAAGGAATTATTTATATTAACCCTACCCATTTTTACAACCCAAATCAAGTGCAATTGCATTAATATTCCCATGTCTTGTAGCACAATTTAATAATTCCATTTATCTTTTCTTTTTTTTTTTTGAGATGGGGTCTCTCTGTGTTGCCCAGGCTAGATGCAGTGGCATGATCATGGCTCACTGCAGCCTCAACCTCCTGGGCTCGAGAGATCCTTTCATCTCAGCCTCTGAGTAGCTGGGACTACAGGCATGTGCCACCATGCCCAGCTAATTTTTGTATTTTTTGTAGAGATGAGGTTTTGCCATGTTGCCCAGACTGGTCTGGAACTCCTGGGCTCAAGCAATCCTCCTGCCTCAGCCTCTCAAAGTGCTGAGATTAAAGGTGTGAGCCACCGAGCCTGGCTTGATAGTTCCATCTTATTTCATGACTATATCTTATGTATGCCTGATGTTGTAAGTTATTTTATCACTACTTCCCATTCCCTCTTACAATTATATTGTTGATCGTTTGTTGAAATAATGTTGGCCTTCTTTCAGAACTCATTGTGGGGCATACAGTATTTCCAGGAACTGAAGAAATATTTGAAAAATCTGTCTAATAAATTTCAAAACTGAAAAGAATATAAAGCCATATTTCAAGGATCCCTGTGAGCATAAAAGAACAAATACAAAGAAAACCCACATAGGCACACCCTAGCCAAACTGCCAAAAATCTCTGCCAGAAAGAAAAATGTTAAAAGCAGCTGGAAAAAAAAAAGCATAAATCACTTTCAAAGAATAATTATTAGACCTCTTTAATAGATGCAATGGAAACTGGAAGGAAAAGGAATGTTATCTTTAGAGTGTTGAAAGAAAGTAACTGCCAGTGCATTTGTTTTCTATTGACACCCAGGGCATTTGTTTTATTTTAGTTTCTATTAGTTTTCTATTGCTATGTAACAAACAACCACAAACCTAGGGACTTGCAACACTCATTTATTATCTCTTAGTTTCTGTAGGTCAGAGGTCTAGGATGGAATGGCATGACTGTCTGCTTAGGGTCTCACAAGGTAGTAATAAAAGTACAAGGTACGATGGCTCTTATCTGGAGGCTGTGGGTGGAAATCTACTTCCTGGCTTATTCTCATTTAGGTGGTTGGCAGAATTCTGTTTCTTGTGGCTGCAAGACTGAGATCCTTGTTTTATTGCTGCCTGTCTGCTGAGGATTTCTTTCATCTCCTTAAGCCCACCTGTCATATCTTTTCATGTGGCTCCTTACATCTTTAAACCAGCAGTGGTATATCAAGCCCTCTTCTTATTTGCTTTTTCCTCTACTTTTTCTTTATTGTGATAAAATACACATAACATAAAATGTATTATTATCTAAACCATTTTAAGCGCACAACTTAGGAGTATTAAGTGCTTTCATACTGTTGCACAACCATCACCAACATCCATGTCCAAAACTCTTTTCATCTCGCAAAACTGACATCTGTACCCATTACATAAGAATTATCCACTCCTTTCTTCCCTCAGGCCCAGGAATCTACCACTCTACTTTCTGTCTCTAAGATTTAGGCTATTCACTATACCTCAGATAAGTCTAATCATATCATTATTTCTTTTTGTGACTGGCTTATTTCACTGAGCAGTATGTCCTCAAGAAGTTTTTTTTTATTATTTTATTTATTTCACTTATTTACTTATCCCTTTGGACGGAGTTTTGCTCTATTGCCTAGGCTGGAGTGCAGTGGCATGAGCGATTTCAGCTCACTACAACTTCCGCTTCCCAGGTTCACGCGATTCTCCTGCCTCAGCCTCCTGAGTAGCGGAGATTACAGGTGCACACCACCACTCCCAGCTAATTTTTGTATTTTTAGTAGAGATACGATTTCACCATGTTGGCCAGGCTAGTCTCAAACTCCTGATCTCAGGTGATCCACCTACCTCAGCCTCGCAAAGTGCTGGGATTACAGGCGTGAGTAACCGCGCCTAGCCATGTCCTCAAGTTTTATTCACTTTGTAGCATATGTCAGAATTTCTTTCCTTGTTATGACTAAATAACATTCCATTGTATGCATTCACCACATTTTTCTTATCCACTCATCAGTCAATGAATAATTGGGTTACTGTCAGGTTTTAGCTATTGTGAATAATGTTTCTACGAACATGAGTGTGCAAATATCTCTTTGAGATCCTGCTTTTAATTATTTTGAGTATATACCCAAAACTGGAATTGCCAAATCATATGGTAATTATATTTTTAATTTTTTTGAAGAATTGCTTTTCTCTTCCACAGTAGCTATGCCATTTTACATTCCCTAACAGTACACAAGAGTTCCGATTTCCACATCCTCACCAACACTTGTTAACTTCTGGATTGGTTTTTTGTTTGGTTTTGTTTTGAGTTTTTATTATTTTTGGGTAGTAATCTAATGGGTGCAACGTGGTATCTCATTGTTTTGATTTGCATTTCCCTAATGTTGGTGATGTTGGACATCTTATCACGTGCTTATTGGAGAAATGTCCCTTAAAATATTTTGTCTTCTTTGGAGAAATGTCCATTAAAATATTTTGTCTATTTTTGAATTGAGCTGTTGGTCTATTATTGAGTTTTAGAAGTTCTCTCCTATATTGTGGATATCAATCCCTTATCAGATGTATAATTTGCAAAAGTTTCTCCCCTTCTTGACGTTGTCTTTTTACTCTGTTGATAGTGTTTTAGGATGCAAAAAATTTCAAAGCTCTCATAAAGTCCAATTTGTCTATTTTTTATTTTGTTGCCTGTGCCTTTGGTGTCATCCATTAAATCATTGACAGACACAGCATCATAAGGTTTCCGTCCTATATTTTCTTCTAAGAGTTTTATAGTTTTAGGTCTTATATTTAGTTTATGGATTGATTTTGAGTTAATTTTTGAATATGAAGTTAGGTAAGGGTCCAACTTCATACTTTCGCAAGTTGATATCTAGTTTTCCCAGCAGCATGTATTGAAAATACTGGATTTTACCAATTGAATGGTGTTGGTACCTTTGCCAAAAAAAAATCACTTGTTCATATATGTGAGGGTTTATTTCTGGACTCTGTAATCTAGTCCACTGATCTATACATTGGTCTTTTTGGCAGTACCATACTGTTTTGTTTACTGTAGTTTTGTAATAAGTTTTGAAATCAGGGTGTGTGTGTCCTCCAACTGTGTTCCTCTTTTTCAGAATTATTTTGTCTATTTGGGGTTCTTTGAGATTCAATATGAACTTACTTTCTATTTCAGCTAAAAAATGTGATTGGTATTGTAACAGGGATTATATTGAATCTGTAGATCACTTTGAGTGGTACTGACATCTTAAGAATATTATGTCTTCTGATCTATGAATATGGAATGTCTTTTCATTATTTATATTTTTAAAAATTTATTTCAGAAATGTGTTTTATTTTTTATTGTACAAGTCTTTCACCATCTTGATTATTTCCTAAAGACTTTTATTCTTTTTTATGTTATTGCAAGAAAATTGGCTTTTTAATTTCCTTTTTGGATGGTTCATTGCTAATGTATAGAAATGCAACAAATTTTTGTATTTTAACTTTACATTTTGTTGAATTCATTTTTTAGTTCTAACAGAGTTTTTTGTAGAACTTACAGGGATATTTACATATAAAAATTCTTTCTTTCCAATTTGTATGACTTTTATTTCATTTTCCTTATTCCTATTATTTTCTTTTTTGTTATGTTTTAAAGTAATTGCTTTTGCTAGTACTACGAATAGAAGTGGCAAACGTGGATACAGATGGACATCCTTGCCTTATTCCTGATCTTAGAAGAAAAGCTTTTAGTCTTTCACCAGTGAGTGTAATGTAGCTGTGGGTTTTTCATATATGGCTTTTATTATGTTGAGGTGGTTTCCTTTTATTCCTGGTTTGTTGAGTATTTTTATCCTGAATTGAATATTGAATTGTATCAAATGTTTTTTTCTGCATCAATTGAGGTGATCACGTGTTTTTCTCCTTCCTTCATTCTGTTAATGTGGTGCATTACATAGACAGATATTCCTAGGTTGAACCATTCCTGCATTCCAGGAAAAAATCCCACTTGGTCATGTTGTATAATCTTTTTAATATACTTCTGAAATAAGTTTGCTAATATTTTGTTGAGGATTTTGCATAAATGATCATAAAGGATATAGGTTCATAGTTTTCTTTTTTTTGCAGTCTCTTTGTCTGGCTTGAGTCTCAGGGTAACGCTGGCCTCATTGAATAAGTTAGAAAATATTCTTTCTCTTCAATTTTTTGGAAAAATTTGAGAGGACTGTTGTTAGTTCTTTTTTACATATTTGGCAAACTTCACCACTGACACTAATGGGACAGTTCCCAAAGTAATGGGACAGGGCATTACTTTGTTGGCAGATCTTTTATTAATCATCAAATCTCTTCGCTAGTTGTAGGTCCATTCAGATTTTCTATTTCTTTGTGCTTTAGTCTTGGTAGGTTTTACATTTCTAGGAAACTGTTTATTACACTTAAGTTATCCAATTTTGTGGCATGTACTTGTGTATGGTACTCTAATCTTATAATCTTTTTTATTTATGTAGAATTGAAACTAATGTCCCCACTTTTATTTCTGATTATAGTAATTTGAATATTCTCTCTCTCTTTCTCTCTCCCTCTCTCTGTCTCTCTCCCTTTCTCTCTCTCCCTAGGTCCATTTAGTTAAAGGTTTGTCAATTTTATCAATCTTTTTGAATGACCAATGTTTGATTTCTCTGATTTGCTTTATTATCTTTGTATTATTTATTCATTTCTATCAAAGCTTTTCACTTCTACCTGCCTTCAAAATAGATCCAGAATCTGCCCCCTTCTGACCATCTCTACTGCTCTCACCCTACCTAGCTCAAGTCACCATCATTTCCTTATTCAGTCCTTGGAATACTCCCCAGCTGCTCTTTCTGCTTCCATTTTTGCCACTGGCCAACAGTTCGGAGTTTGCTGGTGATGTCATCTAGACTTTGGTGTTGCTAGTACCTGAACTGACAATAACAGCTGAGCTGTAGTGATCTTCCATTGAACATAAAGATTTGCACAGATCAACAACATTAAACAAGGTCGCTCTGTAGACTGAGAAACAAAACCACACAAAAAGAAGGCCACTCTATTCATTTCTGAACACAGACAAAAAAAAGATCAAAGTGTAAACTCGAAAGTGCTCAAATATTCATTCTCCTTTCCTGACTGACATGAGTATTGTATTTTAACCAATTATAACTTTAGTTCAATTTCTCTCACCTCCTAAATAAAATTTGTTCAGATATACAATTATAGAATTATCCTATTTCTTGAAAATGTCCAATCAAAAGAAAATTCTTGCTTCCTTGAGCCCTTCTGTAAATGACCCAACACAAGCCCAAATCCTAGAACAAGTTCCTCTTGCTAAGCCACATCCCAGTTTCTCCTAGTAGGCTATTTTCCTTGCTTAGCAACTATCAATAAACCCAATTTTGTTACAGGTGGTCATTGACGATGGGCATCAATAACCCCCTTCTATCTCTTTTCAATGTAGCAAACACAGTGATTGTGGCAAGCCAGATCTTGAAAGTCTTCTGTTCAAAATGCTCCCAGTCTCATTTAAAAGCTGGTGTTCTTACAATGACCCATAAGGCCTCGGCTGAAATGGTCGTCAACCTTGGCTGCACATAATTTAAAAATTATGAATGCCAGGATTCTACCCTAGAGATTGTGATTTAATTAGCCCTGCCTCAAGACTTTTTATTACGACTTTAATTTTAGATATAGTGAGTACATGTGCATATTTGTTACATGGCAATGTTGCACGATGCTGAGGTTTGGAGTACAGATCCCATAACCCAGGTAGTGAGCACAGTACCCAACAGGTAGTTTTGAAACATGCCCACCTCTCCACCCTCCAGTAGTCCATTGTCTATTGTGTCCATATTTATGTCCATGTGCACTCAGTGTTTTGGTACCCACTTACGAGTGAGAACATGTGGTATTTGTTTTCCGTTTCTATGTTAATTTGCTTAGGATTCTGGCCTCCAACTCAATCCATGTTGCTGCAAAGAACTCTGAGTGTCTCTCACACACAGTCAATGTTGGGAACCATTGCTCTAGGTGGGCTGCTCTTCCTCAACCTTATTATCC